>NW_024607919.1:7500-41972 GCF_018296145.1 Oncorhynchus tshawytscha
ATGATAATTCAACAACTCATCCCCCCCCCTCCCTCTGTCTATCTGTCTGGTACAGTTCAATGATAATTCAACAACTCATCCCCCCTCCCTCCCTCTGTCTATCTGTCTGGTACAGTTCAATGATAATTCAACAACTCATCCCCCTCCCTCTGTCTATCTGTCTGGTACAGTTCAATGATAATTCAACAACTCATCCCCCTCCCTCTGTCTATCTGTCTGGTACAGTTCAATGATAATTCAACAACTCATCCCCCCTCCCTCTGTCTATCTGTCTGGTACAGTTCAATGATAATTCAACAACTCATCCCCCTCCCTCTGTCTATCTGTCTGGTACAGTTCAATGATAATTCAACAACTCATCCCCTCCCTCTGTCTATCTGTCTGGTACAGTTCAATGATATTCATTCAACAACCATCTGGTACAGTTCAATGATAATTCAACAACTCATCCCCCTCCCTCTGTCTATCTGTCAGTTCAATGATACAGTTCAATGATAATTCAACAACTCATCCTCCCCCTCCCTCTGTCTATCTGTCTGGTACAGTTCAATGATAATTCAACAACTCATCTCCCCTCCCTCTGTCTATCTGTCTGGTACAGTTCAATGATAATTCAACAACTCCCCCCTCCCCTCCCTCTGTCTATCTGTCTGGTACAGTTCAATGATAATTCAACAACTCATCCCCCCTCCCTCTGTCTATCTGTCTGGTACAGTTCAATGATAATTCAACAACTCATCCCTCCCTCCCTCTGTCTATCTGTCTGGTACAGTTCAATGATAATTCAACAACTCATCCCCCCTCCCCCCTCCCTCTGTCTATCTGTCTGGTACAGTTCAATGATAATTCAACAACTCATCCCCCTTCCTCCTCTGTCTATCTGTCTGGTACAGTTCAATGATAATTCAACAACTCATCCCTCCCTCCCTCTGTCTATCTGTCTGGTACAGTTCAATGATAATTCAACAACTCATCCCCCTCCCTCTGTCTATCTGTCTGGTACAGTTCAATGATAATTCAACAACTCATCCCCCCTCCCTCTGTCTATCTGTCTGGTACAGTTCAATGATAATTCAACAACTCATCCCCCTCCCTCCCTCTGTCTATCTGTCTGGTACAGTTCAATGATAATTCAACAACTCATCCCCTGTCTCCCTCTGTCTATCTGTCTGGTACAGTTCAATGATAATTCAACAACTCATCCTCCCTCCCTCTGTCTATCTGTCTGGTACAGTTCAATGATAATTCAACAACTCATCCCTCCCTCCCTCTGTCTATCTGTCTGGTACAGTTCAATGATAATTCAACAACTCATCTCCCCCCTCCCCCCTCCCTCTGTCTATCTGTCTGGTACAGTTCAATGATAATTCAACAACTCATCTCCCCCCCCCCTCCCTCTGTCTATCTGTCTGGTACAGTTCAATGATAGTTCACAACTCATCCCTCCCTCCCTCTGTCTATCTGTCTGGTACAGTTCAATGATAATTCAACAACTCATCCCCCCCTCCCCCTCCCTCTGTCTATCTGTCTGGTACAGTTCAATGATAATTCAACAACTCATCCCCCCCCCTCCCTCTGTCTATCTGTCTGGTACAGTTCAATGATAATTCAACAACTCATCCCCCCTCCCTCTGTCTATCTGTCTGGTACAGTTCAATGATAATTCAACAACTCATCCCCCTCCCTCTGTCTATCTGTCTGGTACAGTTCAATGATAATTCAACAACTCATCTCCCCCCCCTCCCCTCCCTCTGTCTATCTGTCTGGTACAGTTCAATGATAATTCAACAACTCATCCCTCCCCCTCCCTCTGTCTATCTGTCTGGTACAGTTCAATGATAATTCAACAACTCATCCCCCCTCCTCTGTCTATCTGTCTGGTACAGTTCAATGATAATTCAACAACTCATCCCCCCTCCCTCTGTCTATCTGTCTGGTACAGTTCAATGATAATTCAACAACTCATCCCCCCTCCCTCTGTCTATCTGTCTGGTACAGTTCAATGATAATTCAACAACTCATCCCCCCTCCCTCTGTCTATCTGTCTGGTACAGTTCAATGATAATTCAACAACTCATCCCCCTCCCTCTGTCTATCTGTCTGGTACAGTTCAATGATAATTCAACAACTCATCCCCTCCCTCCCTCTGTCTATCTGTCTGGTACAGTTCAATGATAATTCAACAACTCATCCCCCTCCCTCTGTCTATCTGTCTGGTACAGTTCAATGATAATTCAACAACTCATCCCCCCCTCCCTCTGTCTATCTGTCTGGTACAGTTCAATGATAAAGCGATGAAGGCAGCGTGCTTTCAGAACCTGGTCCAGGCCAACGTGAGGAACAAGAGGTTCCTGAAGGATGCTGTGCGGAACATCTCAGCCAAGGGCATCACCAACTATAAAGGCGGCTTCGAGTTGGCCTTCGAGCAGCTCTCATCGGTAGGGGATGAGAGTGTGTGTGTGTGCTATAGTTTGATGTGGTGGATGTATTCACGTACATGTGTGTGTGCATGAGGTTGAGTGTCAGTTAGGAGGGACTGTGGTGTGGCGTGTGTGAGTGCGTTCAAGAGATTGAGCGAGAAAGCGAGAGGAAAAGAAGAGGCAGGGAGAGAGGCATGGTCTGTGTGTCTACAAAACATTAAACATATCCCTTGTATTTTTCCATTCCAACTCTTCAGACTTTGTGTCCCCTGTGTTTTCCCTGTTTTTCATTAGCCCACGTGGTTGATGTAACTCGATGAAATTGAGACATTAGATTAGCTTAAATTATGAGAATAAAAATGGAAACACAAGCTATAGTACTAGTAATTGCCCCAGAGGAGACCACCTGTTATTGTTGTCACGTTTCGCCATCTGCTGGTGATTTTGGACATTTCACTCTTCTATTTGTTTCAATCACTTGGGTCGTAATTCATTTGGGCACACCGTAGCAAAACGTTTGTTATTGGACAAATTCAGGTAGTCTCTCTCCCTGTTTCAGTCCGTTTTCCTCCATTTGGTTCCTTATAAATAGGACTCTGATGGCGATACATTAAACCTTTTCCATCAAACCTTATGTTGATAGGGTGCCTACATTCATAAATGAAATTAAATTATTTGTTAAAAGGAAGGGCAGCACTCTTAGAATTAAGTTTATTGAACGTAAAATAAGTGTATTTAATTGGGAATGTTTTGTCCAGGTCTGACCTTTTCAATTCAATAAATCTTCATTGTCCCATCCTAAAGGTCAATTAGTTTGAGTACAACAAATACAAGACCTGGGGAAATAGTGGTTCAAGACACAATAAAATGATCTTTCAATAATAAACACACAGTGCATCGTAAACCTAATCACTGTGCTTTAGTAATTTAAATGACATAAAATGTATGTTCTGTTGTTTCCTTCCCCCCCTTGTCTCTGTGTCCCTACTCGTCCTCTCTCTCATTCTCTTTCTGTGAACCCACTTCTCTCTCTGTCCCCACTCCCCCTCTCTCTCTTTCGCTCTCTGTAAACCCACTTCTCTCTCTGTGTCCCCCCCCTCCTCTCCCCACTCTTTCTATCCCCCTCCGTCATTCCTCTCTCTGTCGCTCTAGTTGAACGTGACCCAGGGCAGGGCGTTGTGTAACAAGATCATCATGCTGTTCACTGACGGAGGAGAGGAGAGGGCCCAGGAGATCTTCCAGAAGTATAACGCTGACAAAAAGGTTGGTTGAGAGATAGAGACGTCTCCTACACACAGACATAAGGAACCCTCAGGAAGAGGAGGTTCTGTGGGTAGTTTGCATGATCCTGGGGAAGATCTCCATCAGAGGAGCTGCTACAGGATGCATTCTGTCGTGCATAAATCAAAGCGCTTCAATTACTCAATGATACAGATGTGTGTATCACAGGGGGCTGGTTGCACCTTAATTGGGGAGGACGGACTCATGGTAATGGCTGGAGCAGAATCCATGGAATGGTATTCGAACACATCAAATACCTATTTTCCTAGTGTCTGATACCATTACAGTCCCTCCATTCCAGTCATTATTATGAGCCGTCCTCCCTTCACCAGCCTCCTGAGGTGTGTAAATTTGTTCATAATCGTCCGTATACTGTGTAAATGTGTTTGGTAAGCAGAGTGTAGAAATCCCAGGGCAATGGGTGGACTAGTGTTCCCATCTCTTGCTAGATAATACACACCAACATATACATACTGTAGAGATATACAAGTCATATGCATACACTGAAACATACTTTACACAGATACAGACATGTTACATCTATTTATGACCCTTGACCCTATGTTGACCCTATAGGTGCGGATATTCACGTTCTCAGTGGGCCAACACAACTATGACAAAGGACCAATCCAGTGGATGGCCTGCACCAACAAAGGTACAGAACACACGCGCGTGCAAACACACATACGTCACGGCCCTGCCTGAATACTACCTTCTTCCTACCTATCTGATATGATTAGATGAGGAAAAGCAATGTGTCCACCCTAATGCTTTTACAGTAGGACCAGACCATGTCAGATAAGTGACAACTTCCAGGAAGAGAACAAGGATGCATTGTCATGGTATTCAATCAGAGCCAAAGTCTGCCATACTGTGTCCTGGTATGTTATATTGTAAGTTATGACGTGTAAAGGTGAAATACTTGTGTTCCAGGGTACTATTATGAAATCCCCTCCATCGGCGCTATCAGGATCAACACTCAGGTAAACAGTAATCAAATAGATCTTAAAACACTGAAGTCTAAACTCAACTATAAGAGGCAAACCTTGCTTTGGTGCAAATGTTCAGTAAATCTGGCACGTTGTAATAATGTTATACAGTGTTTCTACAGTTCTTTCGAGTTTGTGTCTTATGCCCTCTTGTGGTCATATGGTACACCTCTCTATATAGTCATGCTATTCAATGCACAGTAGTGATTGTTTCATTGGTTTGGTCTGATTCCTCTCTCACACACAACAGGAGTATCTGGATGTACTGGGAAGGCCCATGGTCAAAGCAAACAACAAGGCCAAGCAGGTTCAATGGACCAACGTTTACCAGGACGCGCTGGTACGTTACACCTACTGATACAATATTGAACGGGGGATCAAATATGAACCAACAGCAGTGGTGTGAATATAGTTACAGCACAGTATCAGAAATAGTGTGAAGTTGTATTCTGGATGGTTACAGTGAAGATGGGTGAAGTGTTTACACTTCAGAGTCAATTCCACAAATGCAATTCCAGTTCAATTCTCTCTCCCTGTAAATTCCATTGAATTAAATTCAAAATACAGGTCAGTCTTTGAATTCAGAGATAATTCAATTCCTTTCGATTCCAAATTCCAAGAATTCAATTCCCTAATTCAATATTGTCCCCAACAATTCCACAAATTCCAACTCAAATTCAATTCCCTCAGACCTTCAGGCTAATCCTTTCACTGTTCAGACAGCCTACCTCTACAGGAAATATAGCAATACAGGCTGTCACTGTTCAGACAGCCTAGCTCTACAGGAAATATAGCAATACAGGCTGTCACTGTTCAGACAGCCTAGCTATACAGGAAATATAGCAATGCAGGCTGTCACTGTTCAGACAGCCTAGCTCTACAGGAAATATAGCAATACAGGCTGTCACTGTTCAGACAGCCTAGCTCTACAGGAAATATAGCAATACAGGCTGTCACTGTTCAGACAGCCTAGCTCTACAGGAAATATAGCAATACAGGCTGTCACTGTTCAGACAGCCTAGCTCTACAGGAAATATAGCAATACAGGCTGTCACTGTTCAGACAGCCTAGCTCTACAGGAAATATAGCAATACAGGCTGTCACTGTTCAGACAGCCTAGCTCTACAGGAAATATAGCAATACAGGCTGTCACTGTTCAGACAGCCTAGCTCTACAGGAAATATAGCAATACAGGCTGTCACTGTTCAGACAGCCTAGCTCTACAGGAAATATAGCAATGCAGGCTGTCACTGTTCAGACAGCCTAGCTCTACAGGAAATATAGCAATACAGGTTGAAATGGTTCAAAACAAAACCTGCAACACTTTTACACTATTCATTCCATTAACACTTGTGTGGTGTTCATGTTTTTGTCCGATGGACCCACAACATTATTGGGTTTTTAAAGTGTACAGGGGTTGGGATCAAGTTTACATTAAAGTATACCAGGGAAATAAGTTTACATTAAAGTGTACCATGGTTGGGACAAGTTGACATTAAAGTGTACCAGGGTTGGGGTCAAGTTTACATTAAAGTGTACCAGAGTAGGGATCAAGTTTACATTAAAGTGTACCAGAGTTGGGATCAAGTTTACATTAAAGTGTACCAGAGTAGGGATCAAGTTTACATTAAAGTGTACCAGAGTTGGGATCAAGTTGACATTAAAGTGTACCAGAGTTGGGATCAAGTTGACATTAAAGTGTACAGGGGTTGGGATCAACTTTACATTAAAGTGTACCATGGTTGGGGTCAAGTTTACATTAAAGTGTACCAGAGTAGGGATCAAGTTTACATTAAAGTGTACCAGAGTAGGGATCAAGTTTACATTAAAGTGTACCAGAGTTGGGATCAAGTTGACATTAAAGTGTACCAGGGTTGGGATCAAGTTTACATTAAAGTGTACCAGAGTTGGGATCAAGTTTACATTAAAGTGTACCAGAGTAGGGATCAAGTTTACATTAAAGTGTACCAGAGTAGGGATCAAGTTTACATTAAAGTGTACCAGAGTAGGGATCAAGTCTACATTAAAGTGTACCAGGGTTGGGATCAAGTCTACATTAAAGTGTACCAGAGTAGGGATCAAGTTTACATTAAAGTGTACCAGAGTAGGGATCAAGTCTACATTAAAGTGTACCAGGGTTGGGATCAAGTCTACATTAAAGTGTACCAGAGTAGGGATCAAGTTTACATTAAAGTGTACCAGAGTAGGGATCAAGTCTACATTAAAGTGTACCAGGGTTGGGATCAAGTCTACATTAAAGTGTACCAGAGTAGGGATCAAGTCTACATTAAAGTGTACCAGAGTAGGGATCAAGTTTACATTAAAGTGTACCAGAGTAGGGATCAAGTCTACATTAAAGTGTACCAGGGTTGGGATCAAGTCTACATTAAAGTGTACCAGAGTAGGGATCAAGTTTACATTAAAGTGTACCAGAGTTGGGATCAACTTTACATTAAAGTGTACCAGAGTAGGGATCAAGTTTACATTAAAGTGTACAGGGGTTGGGATCAACTTTACATTAAAGTGTACCAGGGTTGGGATCAAGTTTACATTAAAGTGTACCAGAGTTGGGATCAAGTTTACATTAAAGTGTACCAGAGTTGGGATCAAGTTTACATTAAAGTGTACCAGAGTTGGGATCAAGTTTACATTAAAGTGTACCAGAGTTGGGATCAAATTTACATTAAAGTGTACCAGAGTTGGGATCAAGTTTACATTAAAGTGTACCAGAGTTGGGATCAAGTTTACATTAAAGTGTACCAGGGTCCGAATCAAGTTTACATTCAACTGTACCAGAATTGGGGTCATTTCCAATTTAAACTGAAATTCCAATTCAATTCTTGAATTCAATAAGTTTGAATTACATTTTTTCAAGTTATGTATTTGGAATATTTTTTACTTTTTTAGTGGAATTGAATTGGAAATGTAAAAACATTGACATCTTTTGGAATTTAATTGGAATTCAATATTTGTACATATTTGTACAGCTTTACCCCAACACTGGAGGGTAGAACTAATACAAACTTGGGTGTCAAAGGCTTCAAATAGTGAAGAAAATGTACTTCCCAATACTACAGTACCACCAGCCAAGACACTGTTGACTATGGTTAATGCACATACTGTATATTAACTTGCTAAGGGTGTCCGAGAGTCCAACTAATGACGCAAATACAATTTTCCAAACACCAGATATCTAGTTCTAAAAATATCACGTATCAAGTTCATATTTTACATGAACACACACTTTCTGGTTCTAGAAATAGCTCATTGATTTATGTTGAACAGCAACGGAGCCAAGTCAGAAACAACCCAGCACACACGGTGGTACATTGACTTCAGAACAATATTCATACTGAACAAAAATATAAACGCAACATGCACCAAGTTCAAAGATTTTACTGAGTTACAATTCATATAAGAAAATCAATCAATAAAACATTTTTCACTAGGCCCTAATCTATGGATTTCACATGACTGGGAATACAGATATGCATCTGTTGGTCACAGATACTGTACCTTAAAAACAATGTAGGGGCGTGGTTCAGAAACAAGTCAGTATCTGGTGTGACCACCATCTGCCTCATGCAGTGCGCGACACATCTCCTTCGCATAGAGTTGATTAGGCTGTGGATTGTGGCCTGTGGAATGTTGTCCCACTCCTCTTCAATGGCTGTGAGAAGTTGCTGTATATTGGTGGGAACTGGAACACGCTGTCGTACACGTCAATCCAGAGCATCCCAGACATGCTCAATGGGTGACATGTCTGGTAAGTATGCAGGCCATGGAAGACCTGGGAAATGTTCAGCTTCCAGGAATTGTGCACAGATCTTTGCAATATGGGGCTGTGCATTATTATGCTGAAACAGGAGGTGATGGTGCGAATGAATGGCACGACAATGGGCCTTAGGATCTCGTCACGGTATCTCTGTGCATTCAAATTGCCATCGATAAAATGCAATTGTGTTCGTTGTCCGAAGTTTATGCCTGCCCATACCATAACTCCACCGCCACCATGGGGCACTCTGTTCACACAACGTTGACATCAGCAAACCGCTCGCCCACACAACGCCATACACACATATATTTTTGTTTAGTATATAATGTGAAGTTGGAGACATAGCAAGATGGATGTATAGTGTCTCAGTCTCAGTGCCATAAGGAAATCTGATTACAGATTCAGAGGTCATCGCACATTTCCAGTAAGCACACATAACACCATGAAGACCATCCAGACGCACTGGAGAGATGGTGTCTTCCCTGTCGTGGTGATGGAGGCTGTCCACCTCATTACTGGAAACAGATGCTTCTCCAGCCACACGTCACAATAGCGGCCCACTGTGTGTGCTCACACACACACAAGCAAAGCGGCACACCACATGGCCCTGTGTCTGGTTACCTGCAAAGACGTGTCATTTTGAGTCCATTCATTTCGGGGGAAGATTTCTTTCTCATTCCATAGTAAACAATGTTATATGATTGAACATGGAAACGTGACGTTTTCTCTATCGGATGCACTTTCATCCCTTATCCACTGTTTAAGTCAGCTTGACTTTGATATGAGCTACTTTTAGATCTAGACAGCTGGTGTTTGTATTAAAAGGGTGTTTGCGTCACTAGTTGCACTCTGACACACATAGCAAGTTTATAATACAGTATCTACACTTACCATAGTCAACAGCCTGACTCCCTGTGTAAGCCTTGTTGTCCCCAAATGCACACTGTAAATACTACCCTGCACAGCTTCCCATTATTTCTGCTATTTGTATTTATAACTAGGTAGCTGGTGTTTGTATTGGAAAGTATATTTGCGTCATTAATTACCCTCTCTGACACCAATGGAAAGTTAGTATTATGGACTCTCACTATAATCTGCCTTGTTGTCTTGCTCCACAGGGCTAGTACATTAGCCTGTTCCCATATCTGCTTGTGCTTGAGTTTACAACACAAACCGATATGGGACCAGGCTACTATTTCATTTCAAGTACTATTCTCACCTATAGACTATAGTACATGAACACAACCTACACCAGTATACAGTATATGTGCATAGAGAATGCATAGCAGAGGAGGCTGGTGGGAGGAGTTATAGGAGGATGGGCTCATTGTAATGGCAGGAATGGATTCAATGGAACGGTATTAAACGCATCAAACATATTGAAACCACATGTTTGTCTCCGTTCCAATGATTCCATTGCCGCCATTACAATGAGCCCATCCTCCTATAGCTCCCCCCACCAGCCTCAACTGGTGCATATTATACCTGTTGTTATCAGTCTGATAAGACCAGTAGGGGTGTTGACATGCTGTTCTAAAGGAGACTGACTGAAAATACATGTGATCTGGTTGACAGGAGCTGGGTCTGGTGATCACAGGAACACTTCCAGTCTTCAACAAGACCAACACCAAAGCTGACAAAGAGAGGGGACTACAGGTACAGCGCTGACTGACTGGCTGGCTGGCTGGCTGGTTGACTGGCTGGCTGGTTGACTGACTGGTTGACTGACTGGTTGGCTGACTGGCTGGCTGACTGGCTGGTTGACTGACTGGCTAGATGACTGACTGGTTGACTGACTGGCTATATAACTGACTGACTGGCTGGCTGGCTGGTTGACTAACTGACTGACTGGCTGGTTGACTGCTTACTTGCTTACTTACTAATTTACTTGCATTCCCGCAATGAGCTTTCAGAAGTGTGTTTGATTTGCACAGTAGTATGTCCCAGAAGCAGGGTGTTGATGACCTCTCAGCCAGGTTCACCTCCAGAACTGAACACTGGGTCACACCACAGGACTGGGAACAGTGGGTTAACTGCCTTGCTCAGGGGCAGAATGACAGATTTTTAACTTGTCTGCTCGGCAGTCGATTACGATGTGGGTCCTTTCTTCCTCTACTATCTCCTTGTTGAGGTACTTGTCAGCCATTTTGCTGATATAGTGTCACTCTTCAAAGCCTGCCCACTCTGTGCCACAGGAAGCAGCGACATATGATAACAGTAGCTAACTGCGTCAAGATGATGCTATTTGGTATTTCTGTATTTTATTAGGATCCTCATTAGTTGTTGTGAAAGCCTCAGCTACTCTTGCTGGGATCCACACAAAACATATAGACAATTAGTGGACAAGAACAGCTCAAGAACAGAACTACATACCTTTAAAAACAGCACACATAGCCTACGTATCAATACATGGATGGTGTTTGATGGACCTGTAATGACTAAAGCCAGGCTGAGAATGACTCGTTAATGAGTCACAGTAACAACAATGATTTCTAAAGGACATGTTTTATCTCCACTGTGCTCTTTACTTTGGAAATGTTTTTTAAAGTCGCCAAGGGACTTGAGTCATCGGAGTAAAATTGTTTTTGTGAATGCCTGTGTGTGAAGCACTAGGGGTCCCTCTGAGTGATATACTACTGTGTGTGTGAAGCACTAGGGGTCCGTCTGAGTGAGGTACTATATAATGCTTTGTTTTGGTCTCATACCACTTTTCCTTGTTTGTTTTTTCTCCCAGAGGCCCCAAAACCAGCTGATCCTGGGAGTGATGGCTATCGATGTGTCTCTGGACGACATCAAAAGATTAACACCGAGATTTACAGTAAGACACACTCGCCTGTGTGCTACACACACACTAACACAAACCCACCTAGCCTATGTTAAGTATCCAGAACACCATCAATATCATCGACACACACACTAACTATCCTGTCTCTTTCTATCTCTTGTAGTTTGGACCAAATGGTTATTACTTTGCCATTGACCCCAACGGTTACGTCTTGCTGCATCCCAACCTCTGCCCAAAGGTACAGTACACACACACACACATACACACACACACACACACACAAAACTACAACACTCATCTGTTCCTTTAATCACAGTATGCTGCACAACCTTGTTAAGCAAAGCCCCAACATACCTGTTAGCAAGGCATGGGAGATTTAGCAGCCTGGCGTTAGCCTACCGTTAGCCTAGTGTTAGGCTAGCATAACATTACCCTAGCGTACCCTAGCCACACTTAGCTTTGTTTGGCTAGCTTCCACTAGGGGTATCTCGGAAAAGGTCACCATATGGGTTTGTGTAGAGAAGGTTTGCGAGGGACACTTCATGATTTCCACACAACAAACACAGGGAGAACATGGAGCTTACGCCCACGTAGCCATGTGTTTCACATCAGTCTTTAGTGTAATGTCCGCCTCACAGCTTTCCCGTAAACTGCCCTGAGGAAATATGTCACTGGTGTTCTTGTATCAAAACATCATTACTGTGCATTAAGTAAATACACAAGTATGGGTAAAGACTTCAGATAAATGCTGTGGTTTGGTGATATTAACTGACTTAAAAAAAAATATATATATATAGCTCCACATTGATCTGGTACTGCCTGTATATAGCTCCATTCTTGTGTATTTTGTTTTATTCCTCATGTTAGTTACCATTTTACATATACATATTTTTTTAACTCTACATTGTTGAGAAAGCTTCGTTAGCAAGCCTTTCACTGTAAAGTCTACACAAGTTGTTTCCATCACGTGATGAAACTTGTGGTTTTCCCAAAAATCTTTCAATTGAATCCAAGTCACTTTAAGAACAAATGATTATTTACAATGGGTTAACTGCCTTGTTCAGGGGCAGAACAACTGATTTTTAACTCAGCTCAGGGGTTCGATCTAGCAACCTTTCAGTTACTGGCCCAATGTTCTAACCACTAGGCTACCTGCCACCCTATATGTACAGGGAGTACCAGTACCAGATCAATGTGGAGCTATATGCAGGGAGTACCAGTACCAGACCAATGTAGAGCTATAAACAGGGAGTACCAGTACCAGACCAATGTGGAGCTATATACAGGGAGTACCAGTACCAGATCAATGTAGAGCTATAAACAGGGAGTACCAGTACCAGACCAATGTGGAGCTATATACAGGGAGTACCAGTACCAGATCAATGTAGAGCTATATACAGGGAGTACCAGTACCAGATCAATGTAGAGCTATATACAGGGAGTACCAGTACCAGATCAATGTAGAGCTATAAACAGGAGTACCAGTACCAGATCAATGTAGAGCTATATACAGGGAGTACCAGTACCAGATCAATGTAGAGCTATATACAGGGAGTACCAGTACCAGATCAATGTGGAGCTATATACAGGGAGTACCAGTACCAGATCAATGTGGAGCTATATACAGGGAGTACCAGTACCAGATCAATGTGGAGCTAAATACAGGGAGTACCAGTACCAGATCAATGTGTAGAGGTACGAGGTATTTGAGGTAGATATGTACATGAAGCCAGGGTAAAGTGACTAGGCATCAGGATAGATAATAATAAGGTACCTGCGCCAAATACAACATGAGCCAGACCTTACAGTGAAATGCTTACTTACAAGCCCTTAAAACTTCTTAGGGATCAAATCCCTTTAGCGGGATCGATTTGACAACATCCGGTGAAATGGCAGAGCGCCAAATTCAAATTAAATTACTATTAATATTAAACTTTCATGAAATCACACATGCAATACACCAAATTAAAGTTACACTTGTTGTTAATCCAGCCAACGTGTCAGATTTCAAAAAGGCTTTACGGCGAAAGCAAACCATGCGATTATCTGAGGAGAGCACCCCGTCAAACAAACACAGACAATCATAATTCACATCGCCAGGCGCGACACAAAACTCTGAAATAAAGTTATAATTCATGCCTTACCTTTGACGAGCTTCTTCTGTTGGCACTCCAATATGTCCCATAAACATCACAAATGGTCATTTTGTTCGATTAATTCCGTCATTATATATCCAAAATGTCCATTTATTTGGCGCGTTTGATCCAGAAAAACACTGGTTCCAACTCGCGCAACATGACTACAAAATATCTAATAAGTTACCTGTAATCTTTGTCCAAACATTTCAAACAACTTTCCTAATACAACTTTAGGTATTTTTTTACGTAAATAATCTCTCAAATTTAAGACGGGGTAAACTGCGTTCAATACCGGACAAAAACAAAGTGGAGCGTGCTTTCATGTCACACGACTCTAACAAACAACACACTTCACTCGACCCTCGTTCTGAACAGGGCTACTTCTTCATTACACAAAGGAAAAACATCAACCAATTTCTAAAGACTGTTGACATCCAGTGGAAGCGATAGGAACTGCAAACAAGTGATTTAGAAAACCAGATCCCCATAGAAAACACATTAAAAAGAGAGTGACCTCAACAAAAAATCCTGGATGGTTTGTCCTCTGGGTTTTGCCTGCCAAATAAGTTCTGTTATACTCACAGACATCATTCAAACAGTTTTCGAAACTTCAGAGTGTTGTCTATCCAAATATACTAATAATATGCATCTCTTAGCTTCTGGGCCTGAGTAGCAGGCAGTTTACTTTGGGCACGCTTTTCATCCGGACGTGAAAATACCGCCCCCTAGCCTAGAGAGGTTTTAACCAACAATGCATTTTTAAGAAAAATAAGTGTTAAGAAAGTATATGCTAAAATAAACTGAAGTAAAAAATGTTTCAAATCAAAATAACAAAATAGAAAAATAACAAATAATTAAAGAGCAACAATAAAATAACAGTAGCGAGGCTGTATACAGGGAGTACCGGTACAGAGTCAATGTGCGGTGACACAGGTTAGTTGAGGTAATATGTACATGTAGGTAGAGGAAAGGTTGGCACATAGCTTATCTTTGTATGTTTGTGTTTGTACCTTATCTGTATTAAATGGTTTGGTTTAGCTCCTGTTAATATCTCAACTTCTATTTCATAAAGTTTGTTTTGGAGTTTTGGTGCTGTATCTGTCTAGGCTCATGAGGAAGGGTTCACGGACAAAGATTGAGACAAATCCTGACTGGAAATCATTTTAATCTGGACATAGGGTAATTTTTACATGACTAATTTGCAGTAAGCAAAATACCCATAATATTTAAAATAGACAGGTAGGCTACTTTTTTTCAGAGGTCTGTTGTCTTTTGCATGACTAATGCTACCCTTAAAGGTAGTTTCACATAGACTGTCTTCAATAATTCCTGGGGGAACTCTTTCCTGCGTTGATTCAATCTATAAAACAGTAAATGTTGTATTAAATCTCTCTCTCGCGCATGCGTGCACTCTCTGTCTCTCTCTCTCTCACTCTCTCTCACTCTCTCTTACTCTGTTTCGCACTTTCTCTCTCGCACTTTCTCTCGCACTTTCTCTCTCGCTCTCTGTCTCTCGCTCTCTGTCTCGCACTCTAGAATCCTAAATTTCAGGAGCCTGTAACTCTGGACTTCCTGGATGCTGAGCTGGAGGATGAGATTAAAGTAGAGGTAAGATGGAGGCTACTGACGGTCTTCTTTAATGCTTCCACCTTTGTGTCCACATTCTATCCTGTTGTGGGTTGAACTTGCTCCTAAGAGCTAAGTGTTTTTTGTCCTCAGATAAGAACGAACATGATTCGTGGAGAAACCGGCCACCGCACCGTACACACACTAGTGAAGTCCCAGGATGAGGTAAACTAAAACATGATGGAAAAACAAAAAATACATTTTTAGACTATTTCGGGGTGAGCTGTCCCTTTGATGACAAATGTGTGTTCTGCTCCACAGCGGTACATAGACCGAAGCGAAAGGTCGTACACATATGCCCCTGTAAAGGGTACAGATTACAGGTAACAGCTACATGTACTGTATTTGTACCCCTACCTGAGTATACCATGTACACTATTCATTTGTAGGGCCTTGAGTTTTTATTCTGACCACGTGACTTGACCAAGAAAACTCTCATGGGTCAAGAGTCTGGAGTTTTACCTGGTCAAGGCATATAACTAGGTTCCATAAACACTCAGGGCCCTATCTAGAAGAACAATAGGGGTCACTGTTTTCATCTCTTATGACTACTAGTAGTGCACTGACACCTGATCAATGCAACCGCTTGAAAGGTCGTGGCCATAGAGAATAATAGGGGCTTCTAGTGGCCAAAAGGCAGTTTTAGCACAGGTACCACCATTGAGGGCTTCCAACATTTTAACGCAGATAGAACAATGAGCCAGATGTTTCACCGGAAGTGTAAATTTGAAGCTTCCTGGTGGCATTTCCACTCGCCACCAAAAATGTTGATGAGAGGAAGCCCAATGGCAGGCAGTGAGAGAAGATGGAGCTGGATGGATTTTGGCCCGACATTCTGCTAATTTCTCATCGAAATTAGCGTTTTTCTGTCCCCAAGACTAGAATATTTTACTAGAATATTTTACAGAGTGGATTATGTTTTGTAGACTTTACCCTTTGCCAAAGTTTCAAAATGTTTTGTTGTTTAGAAGGGGTGTAAAGGTGAATTGAGCTATTGCACATGTACACTTCAGAGTATGCGGTCCCTAAGGGAAATATGTAAATACATGCTAGAACACGCCAATAGGATCTCGCTAACGCGTGCTTGTCTCTGTCCACCTCCTTGCTTGTTCTGCCCACTGTAATGAATTTGCTCCCATTGGAAATGACAGTCTGTGGTCTATCTTGGGTTAGTTGTGCAAATCTCAGATTTTAATGTAGTCAACTGGGTGGACATCCAAATTCATTGGCTGATCCCTCCTGGTGACCCTGTTGGAGTCATGTCCAACCGGGTCATCAGGAGGAATCAGCCAATTGTGAAGAAGAAAATGCACTACTTCAAAATGGAGATTGCCTCAATGACGCTGCCCATGCTGTAACAGACGCAATAATGGCACAGATACAAAGATGAGTCCTCTATCTATCTCTATGGTTGTTGCTAGACGGAGTACGGATATGCCCGGAATTGACATTTCGTAGCAAGTTAGGAGAGCGTTTTAACTAATCCTAACCTTACCCCAATTATCCTAACCTGTTAAGTGAATTATCCTAACCTGCTGCGTAAGTTCTCCTAACCTGCTACAAACAAAGTAACTTCTAGTTGTAGCTTGTGTACCACCTAGTCAAACCCTCTTGAGACAGTCCTAAATGTGTATGTACCACCTAGTCAAACCCTCTTGAGACAGTCCTAAATGTGTGTGTACCACCTAGTCAAACCCTTTTGAGACTGTCCTAAATGTGTGTGTACCACCTAGTCCAAACCCTTTTGAGACTGTCCTAAATGTGTGCACTAAACTGGAGCATGCAGATATCTGGAGCAACATAAGAAATATTGTATTTGAATGGGGAATGATGACTTTTACAAAGTTGCGAGGAGTGAACTGTACATATGATAAATGTACTTGTAAAAAATAAGTTACAAAGCTCAGCAGAATATGTCTGTGTGAACGTTTTAGCTTCAGAGGTGACACGTTTTTAAGACATTTTTGTTTTGATGTGTGGATCAACTTTTAAGTTCATGTGGAGATGATCTGTGATTCTTGCAAATGTGTTCTTTGTTAGAACTGTGCAAAATGTGAAAATGTGGTGTGTGTCATGTAAGTGTGTGTGCACCTATTCATCTCTGTGCGTGTGCACCTATTCGTGTGTGCCTATTATTCTGTGTGTGTGTGTGTGTGTGTGTGTGTGTGTGTGTGTGTCTGTGTGTGTGTGTGTGCGCGCGCGCGCTCCCAGTCTAGCCTTGGTCCTTCCAGTGTACAGCCTGCATTACATCCACACTACTATCGGAGACACCATCACCCAGGCCAAATGTAAGTAGCATTCTCCTGACCTATATCAAGGCATGACCTTATACGCAGTAAACATTTCCTTTGCATATAGACAGAATGACAAAACACATTTGTAAGCTGGCAATGACATTTAAATGTGTACCACATAGGGGTTAAGGGAAGCCTCACGTTTCAGCTTGTCTGTGAGCACACACAAACACACTCCCTCTCTCATTCGCTCTCTCTCACACACTCTACTTATTTCCACATGTGTTCAAACTCCCCTCTCATGTCCCCTTCAAGCTGCGAGATTCCCATTAGTCAAATCATTGTGTGTTGTTAGTCAGTCATTGGGTTAGGATGATGGGTCTTCCATAGGAAGGTCTGTGTTTCTGTCTTTGTAGTCTGGTTATCTCCTGTGGGTCTGTTATATTCCCCTCTCCACACTCCACTGTCCCTTACCACTGGGATACACATACACACACATACATGCACATATACACACAGGTCTTCCTGGGAAGTTCAGTTTGTCTGGGTACCTCCTGTGGGTCTGTTCGGTCTCCCAAGCACACACACACACACACAGACACACAATCTGTCTTACTTTCCTACCAGTCAGTCCCTTAGCTGATTGGGACGGTCCCTGAGTTGATCATCTGTTTTCTGCAGTAAAACGGGAAACCCATTTCTCATACATCCTGTTCAAGCTGCAATGTTCTTATTCAACACTCAGAGGAATAAAATATTGTGTACCCCTGTTTGCTTCGTTCCTGTCCCCTTCTCTTTCCCGCCCCCTTCCCTCCTTCCTGTCCTCACCTGCTGACCTTCTCACCCCTGTCTTCTCCGTGTGTTGGAACCCCCTCAGTGGAATTGGGCAAGTATTCTCCTCCTGTATCTTACCTCACACCTTCCCTGTCCTCCTGCGCTCACACCTGTAGCATGATGAACTACAGTACCCATAATTCTCTGTTTTATCTTAGTGAAGAAGTTCCTGCAACTAACATAATTGTGTTCCATCTCCTTACCAATACAACACCATTCCTCTAGGCACACTATCTCTCTTCAACACTAGATTTGCAACTTTTCTGTTTACACTAACCTTGATGTGGTGTTGCCAAAGCCACATTCCTGCTTCCTGTGTAAGTGCAGCTATTAGCATACCGTAAATACCGTAGTATATAGGCAAACAAATTGCCATCTACTGGTATTAGGGTAATGAAAGTCATTCTTGCAGGGACATGTGGTGTGGGAGGGGGGTATGTGGTGTAGCTGGCTCCCTCACTTCCTCTGGAGGTAGTATGGGAGACATCTCTTAAAGAGAAAATCTAGATATGTCTCTTTACACTACAGTATCTCTCCTGGACCTAGAATGTGTTGTCAATGTAGTGTAGTGTAAAGAGGTCCATAGTAGTGTAATGATGTCGTGACAGACAAGAATCTGAGTCATTTAGATAGATGTCTTATAACTGATTTAGATAGTGTTTGATCACACTGATTCAGTCCCTAGTCTGACCACACACAAGGAGAGCCTTGCATGCGATGCTGCTGCCCCATAGTGTGTGTGTGTATGAGTGTGTATTTTCACAAGCCTCTGTATGCATGTTGTTTATCCCACCTGCCCCAATGGCACTCAGATGTGGCTTTGGCACTAACCTTCCAGAGTCTAGCTAGCAGGAAGGACAGAGGGGAGGATGTTTGCATTATTTTAAGGTGAACTCATAAAAGAGAAAGCGATGAGTGTTCGCCCAAAACATGACTGGACAGTTTCTCCCTTTTTTAGTTTCTCTTTTTTAATCATTCAGAGGTTTACAGGCTTGTAAAATAGTCATAATGAAAGACAGAAACCACCTCATCCCCACAGAGCATCACCTCTCTCTCTCTCTCCCTCTCTCTCTCTCTCTCTCTCTCTCTCTCTCTCTCTCTCTCTCTCTTTCTCTCTCTCCCTCTCTCTCTCTCTTTCTCTCTCTCTCTCCCTCTCTCTCTCTCTCTCTCTCTCTCTCTCTCTCTCTCCCTCTCTCTCTCTCTCTCCCTCTGTGTCTTTCTCTTTGTCTCTCTCTCCTTTTGTGTGCACCAGTATCCCCTGTGTGTGAGTGTGTCTCATGTGGTCGCTGAGTCACATAACACACTAACAGTCTACTTTTATTGAGAGAGTGGCCATTGTTGTTTTATCCAAAATACATTTGGTTGGGGTAGGCTCCATTTAAATTCAGCCAGAACCGGAAGTGATTTGAAATTCCTATTCAAGAATCGAAAAATCCTAATTGACAATAATGACTGATTCGATTTCAATTCACTTCCTGGTTTGTCTGTATTGTAATGGTATCGGCTTGCCCAGCCATGTAACTAAACTCTCCAACCTTTCACCCCTAATTGTACAAATACTGTACAATTGAATATCAGTCTAGGTTGCATGTTTACATTCTAAAGTGTATGTGATTGCCATGGAACGTTTGCTTTCAACATGGTATCCACATCTTTCAGAGTTCCCTAAAACATGTCTCTGGTTCATTGAAAATCTGTGTATCTGTGTGTGTCTTTTGTGTTTGTATACATTCATTCACTTTCTTAAAGACACTGTAGGTGGAGGCAATCTATGATTTTTTTTAAAGTGACAAAATAAACATTGGGCTGTCATTAATGTCTTTTAAATTAGACTTCATGTAATTGAAGTATTGACGATGTACCCAGAATCTACACATGGACATCATTATTTTCCAACAATTACTACCAAAGACCTCACATACTAGTCTGAAGTCTAGCCCATGAGGTCATGACGAATACCGCACCACAATATAATAATAATAAGCACCATATTTTAAACAATATCAAGGTAAATATCCAAGCAATACAACAGGATTATGTTCCATGATGAATGTCTCTTCTATTCCTTTCCATGGCATTGTCATATGAATACATTACTCAACACTAATAACCCCATGGATTCATCATTACCACTGTATTACAGTACAGACAATATGATGATAATGGTAATTGAAATCAATGCATTGAAAGCAATGCAATGTTATCGCTAGAAAGCTAATTTTAAACCACATTGAAGGCCTCTCGTTGCGTGCTCTGTGTAGCTTGATCTGTCAACATTTACATTTTGAGAAGAAACCTTTTGATGGGAGTGCAATATTTTTATTCAAGGCCTCGCTCTGTGAATAAAATATATTGTTGACCTTTGACCCTTGTGGTTTTACCCTGTTTTTTTCTACTTTCCTTCCCTCCTTCCTTCCCTCGTTCACCCATGGGGATGCATCTATCTTTCACATACTCTCTCTGCGGGGATTTTCTCCACTCCAGGGGACGAGGGCAAGTATTTTTTCTCCTCTTGTCTCTCTCCTCCTGTTCGAAGAGTCGTGTCTGTCTGCTGTTTTTCCCAGCATGCATAGGGAAGTCATTCCCACGCCAAGGTTCCATGTCGTCCACACAACCTGATTTACATCTGTTCATTAGAGATTGTCTCATACTTTATTTTTCTCTGCTGTACACTGCCGTCCGTAGATTTTTCTATACCTAGTTCTAGTCACAGTCAACTAAGTATAAACCCTTTACATAGAGCGTATTTCCTGCATTGTCTTCTATGCTGCCAAACCTAGTCTTTACCATAGTATTTACCACCTTTAAGATACAAACTTCTATGAGCCAAGCTCCTTGGGTGGGGGGTGGTACGGTCACCCTGTGATGATGGACAGAGGAATGTATACCCCCACCATGCTTTAAAATGAGGAGTTGACAGACAACACTTAACTTACATTCATCAAAGCTCTATCTCTCTATCAGACATGGAGTCATGTGTCTATACAAACTGTGGACCCTCTAGGACTGGGGATTGTCTTCATGATGTCTGAATCACCATGGCCCGTCAGTTGACAGTCTACAGTCTCTGACAGAAGTCATTTGATCCATCAGCCATGACTCTCATCAGCATCTGTATCAATCAATGGTCATCATGTTAACTTGACATGAGTTAGGTGTGATACTCTTCTTCCGGTTCCAAGGTCTGTGTATATGAATAGCACAGAGAGATGTTTGTAGGACTCACAGCTTTCTGCTCTTCTACAGTCTCTGAAAGCCTGCAGGAAGACAAGTTTGAGGAGTATGGATACACTCTCATTGCACCAAGGTAAGAAGATTGACTGTTATTTGTAGAAAGGTTTATGTACAGGTAACTGATCAAATAAAGGAAACGCCTGAGTAAATGAGGGATAACACGGTATATTGAAAGCAAGTTCTTCCACACAGGTGTGGTTCCTGAGTTAATTAACATCCCATCATTCTTAGGGTCATGTATAAAAAATGCTGGGCAGGCCATTATTTTGGCTACCATGGCTACACCCCATAGGATGACAATGCCCCCATCCACAGGGCACGAGTGGTCACTCAATTGTTTGTTGAGCATGAAAACCATATTCCATTGCTGTCCCAGTCACCAGATCTCAACCTAATTGAACACTTATGGGAGATTCTAGAGTGGTGCCTGAGACAGCTTTTTCCACCATCAACAAAACACCAAATGATGGAATTTCTTGTGCAAGAATAGTGTCGCATCCCTCCAATAGAGTTCCAGACACTTGTAGAATCTATGACAAGGTACATTGAAGCTGTTCTGGCCTGTGGTGCCCAACGCCCTATTAAGCCACTTTATGTTGGTGTTGCCTTTATTTTTTTCATTCCCATAGGGAGTACTGTAAGGATCTGAAGCCGTCTAAAAACAACACAGAGTTCCTGATGGACTTCAACGAGTACATCGACAGGAAGACTCCCAACAACCCACTGTGTGAGTAGCTAAGATCAGGGACAACCAAACACCTTCCTTGGGTTTCTCCCTTCCAACAAAGAGTAGCTAAGACCAGGGACAATCAGACACCTTCCCTGGGTTTCTCCCTTCCAAAGAAGAGTAGCTAAGACCAGGGACAATCAGACACCTTCCCTTTGTTTCTCCCTTCCAACAAAGAGTAGCTAATACCAGGGAAAATCAGACGCCTTCCCTGGGTTTCTCCCTTCCAACAAAGAGTAGCTAATACCAGGGAAAATCAGACGCCTTCGCTGGGTTTCTCCCTTCCAACAAAGAATAGCTAATACCAGGGAAAATCAGACGCCTTCCCTGGGTTTCTCCCTTCCAAAGAAGAGTAGCTAATACCAGGGACAACCAGACACCTTCCCTGGGTTTCTCCCTTCCAACAAAGTGTAGCTAAGACCAGGAACAACCAAACACCTTCCCTTGGTTTCTCACTTCCAACAAAGAGTGGCTAACACCAGGGACAATTAAACACCTTTTCCTGTTCCCTCTTCCAGCCACTAACCAACAACCATCGGTGGGTTAACACTCACTGCTCAGAACTGGTGGTGAATAGATTGAGACATCAGTTACATTTTTACATTATTTTTTAACACATACATTACATGTAATGAAGCACTCTGAAATACATTTTATGATGATCCTTTAATAATGATCATTTAGGCTCAACAAGTCACGTGAAACATTTTGGTTGTTAGACCGTTGTTCAGTGGGCACTAGAACAACATGGGTCTTGGACAGTATTGATGTCTTCATAGGAGGGCCAACTGAACCTGTTCCCTGGGATGTCTATAGTGAACAACAGGTCTGGAAGTCTGGAGTGACTGCTAGGTGCTATGCAGTCTACTGTATACAGAATAAAGACAGTCAGGCCTCTCCGTCTGTAGAACCCCTCCATCCTTGTGTTGGCCTGTTTGATCCTAACTTTAAAAGTCTGACCATCATATGCCTCAGGAGACACGTGTTAGATGCCTTTGCCGCAACACACACACACAAACACAAACACACACACACTCCACCAAGTGATATACCCCCACATACCCCACCTACTGGTCCAATTACTGTGTGTTTGTGAGAAAGACCAGAACCCCGTCGAGGTGAGAGTGCGAGCGGAGCAATAAAAAGGGCCAAATCAGGCCTGCGTGCCAGAGCTTTCAGACTGATGGAGACTGAGTCTCCGACATCTGACCAATGCATTAGCAGTACATCACTCTCTGATATAATAGTAGACTTAATTACTCGCCCCATTCCTTCCTTTACCCTCTCAAGTGTTTCCTAGAAATGTAGCAATGTCACTCAAAGCTCATGTTTATTGGTCTGATGTGTTGGTTTGAAAAGTAGTACTCCGCCATCTCAATTGGAAAGATACTCAGTCCTTTTTTCTCATTCAAGTTTGTCCTAGAAATGCAGCGATGTCTCTCAAAAGTAACGTTTAAAAGCTTGATTTGTGGTCTAGTCAGATTTTTAGGTTTGAAAAAGTCACTTGAAACAATTAATTGTAAATACCCCTGTAATAACATTTTTTAACCAAGTCCCCCAATTGGGATATTAGTTCCCGTAATTAGGATATTAGTTCCCTTAATTGTCCATTTCTGCTTGGGAGATTGATGGGCGTTCTCTGCAGGACTATAGACTGTTGTGTATACAGACCTTGTGGGATGTTTGGATGGGTGGAGAGTGGGACATTACATGCTTTCCTTGTTTAAGCCACTGCAGTGGCGGTGAAGTACATTAGAATTCCTGGCCTGCCTTCAATCAGAGGCCCCTAATGAAAACCACTGGGGCAGGTGGAGGGAACGGAGGGGGGGAGGGATAAAGTGTTACACCAGCTGTTTTCTCTGATGTGTGTGCGGTGTGTTGTAAATGGAGGGTTACCGAGTCTCAACGTTAATGGACTGGAGCAGCGAAGGCAACGGGTTCAAAGTGCGGCTCGCGACAGAAAAAAACGGGCCCCCCTTGATCGTGTAGTAGCCTGTGTTCAGTTGAGTGCGTTTGTGTTGTATTGGTCATGTCAGACGTCTCTGAAATGACTTGTTACAGTCCCCCAAACACACTCCAAGTGCACTTCTTTATTAAGTACTAGTTAAAGACTTTACTTCATAATAATATGGTTGCTAACGTTACAGGCTCACGTTACAGAAGATTCAGAGAATGTGCTTGTTCTGCTATCATGACAGCATTGGATGACAGCCCACACAACTTGGAAAACAAGATGGGAATGTGTTTCCCATTCTACTCTTTCTATCCATCTTCTGATCCATCATCTCTTTATTTTATCCCTTTCTCTTTCTCTCTCTCTCTCTCTCTCTCTCACATTACTCTCTCTACCTCTCTCTCATCTTGACCTCCCTCACTCTCTCTCTTTCTCTTGGTCTCCCCCTCTCTTCCAACTCTTCCCACATTACTCTATCTCTCTGCCCCTTCCTCTTTCTTCCCTCCATCCCCCTCCTCCTATTATATAGATTGAGTCACAGCTTGTGTCAGTGGCTCTCTGACTCGCGGTAGGCCTCTTGGTCAGCGTCTGAGCAATATCCACTAGCTGGGCTAGCTGCAAAGTCCAAATGTGTGCTTTTTAAAATGTAAGGTTAGGATTAGGCATTAAGGTTAGCAGTGTGGTTAGGGTTAGGTTCAATCGGATTTGCTGACTTTGTGGCTGTGACAGCTAGTGACCACTCTGCAGAGATGCCTCCAGGTCAAGATTCCTGACAATAAATTCCAACCTGCAGACCAAACACACTGCTCTTATTAAGATGACTCAGTTTCATGGCCACTGTCTGAAGGTCAAAGAATAAAGCTAAATTGAATTGAAAAAGAAGGAAAATCCTCTATACCGACAAAGATCAGATACTGATCACTCAGCAGGCAGGTCAATGGGTTTCAGCTTTCTGTTATTATTGAATCAAGCCCAAGTGATGTTGGTTCCTTGTCTTTCAGGCAACGTGGATCTGGTGAACAGATTGTTGCTGGACGCTGGCATCACATCAGACCTCGTTAAGCAGTGGAGAGATCAGATGCCGTGAGTCAACCAAACTATGCGCACGAAAGCACACAATCCACACACAAAAGCATCATTCTTGTTTTAATCAAGTAGATTTAACTAAAAGGTTGTGGTTTGTGAAAGTTTATTCCACCTAGCTATGAACACAAGCAAGGAAAAACAGATACACATTGTCAGCTTGCAGGATTTAAACATACATTTTTGTGTTGTAACATGATGCACTGAAGGACTGGATACTTTTGTCATTGAATTTTCCTATTCCTTTCAGAAATGGAGTCCTGGCCAGGTTTGTGGCCACTGATGGAGGAATCACTCGCATTTATCCCAAGAGGTATTCCTCAAGTTGATATGTGATGTTTTATCTCTCTATCTCCTTTTCTCTCTCTTCTCCCTCTCAGCTCTCTCTCTCCCCTCTCTCTCTCTTGTCTCTCTCTCTCACCTCTCTCTCTATCATCTCTCTCTCTCAGCTCTCTTCCTCTCTCTCTCTCTCTCTCTCTTTCTGACTCTCTCAGCTATCTCTCTCTCTTTCTGACTCTCTCAGCTATCTCTCTCATCTCTCTCTCATCTCTCTCTCGTCTCTCTCTCTCTCTCAGCTCTGTCTCTCTCGGCTCTCTCTCTCTTTCAGCTCTCTCTCTCTCTCTATCCATTGTTCTAATGATGATAATTACCTATAAAGCTTCATGTAGAGCAGTTCAACTTGATCAGTAATTTACATTCAGTATATTATGTTCTGTAGGAATGTTTGCTCACTTGATAAATCTGTAGTATTCATGTTGATGCAGCTGAGTATGTGTGTGTTTTTCAGTGCTGGACTAGACTGGACAGAGGACCCAGAGACGTATGAGTCAAGCTTCTATAAGAGAAGTCTGGACAATGACATCTACATCTTCACACCAACACCCTACCAGGAGGACACCAACAGTAAGTCAAGGGAGTGTGTGTGTGTGTGTGTATGTGTCTGTCTGTCTGTCTGTCCGTCTGTCCATCCGTCCGTCCGTCCTAACTGACCATTTCTGTTCCCTCTCTTGTCTCAGTGACTGAGGACTCAGTCCTGGTGAGCAGAGCAGTGAACCTGGACATTGATGGAGTCAGACTCAAACCAGCAGGTAAGGACTCTACACACCAGGGTCATGTTTAATTGGGCGCACAACCGTACATTTAAAAAAAACATTTGCAACGGAAAACATCAAAATAATGTCCATGTAGTCCCCCTTCAGTGACTTGTTTCTGTCCAGAGCATAAAAGGTTGTGGTGGATGTTTAGTTCACACCATAATGGAACTGTAATGTTGTGGTGGTTGTTTAGTTCACACCATAATGGAACTGTAATGTTGTGGTGGTTGTTTAGTTCACACCATAATGGAACTGTAATGTTGTGGTGGTTGTTTAGTTCACACCATAATGGAACTGTAATGTTGTGGTGGTTGTTTAGTTCACACCATAATGGAACTGTAATGTTGTGGTGGTTGTTTAGTTCACACCATAATGGAACTGTAATGTTGTGGTGGTTGTTTAGGAACTGTAATGTTGTGGTGGTTGTTTAGTTTAATGGAACTGTAATGTTGTGGTGGTTTGTTTAGGAACTGTAATGTTGTGGTGGTTGTTTAGTTCACACCATAATGGAACTGTAATGTTGTGGTGGTTGTTTAGTTCACACCATAATGGAACTGTGATGTTGTGGTGGATGTTTAGTTCACACCATAATGGAACTGTGATGTTGTGGTGGTTGTTTAGTTCACACCATAATGGAACTGTAATGTTGTGGTGGATGTTTAGTTCACACCATAATGGAACTGTAAGGTTGTGGTGGATGTTTAGTTCACACCATAATGGAACTGTAATGTTGTGGTGGTTGTTTAGTTCACATCATAATGGAACTGTAATGTTGTTTAGTTCTCACCATAATGGAACTGTAATGTTGTGGTGGTTGTTTAGTTCACATCATAATGGAACTGTAATGTTGTTTTAGTTCTCATCATAATGGAACTGTAATGTTGTGGTGGTTGATTAGTTCACACCATAATGGAACTGTAATGTTGTGGTGGTTGATTAGTTCTCATCATAATGGAACTGTAATGTTGTGGTGGTTGATTAGTTCACACCATAATGGAACTGTAATGTTGTGGTGGTTGTTTAGTTCACACCATAATGGAACTGTAATGTTGTGGTGGTTGATTAGTTCACACCATAATGGAACTGTAATGTTGTTTGATTAGTTCACACCATAATGGAACTGTAATGTTGTGGTGGTTGATTAGTTCACATCATAATGGAACTGTAATGTTGTGGTGGTTGTTTAGTTCACACCATAATGGAACTGTAATGTTGTGGTGGTTGATTAGTTCACATCATAATGGAACTGTAATGTTGTGGTGGTTTTAGTTCTCACCATAATGGAACTGTAATGTTGTGGTGGTTGTTTAGTTCACATCATAATGGAACTGTAATGTTGTGGTGGATGTTTAGTTCACACCATAATGGAACTGTAATGTTGTTTAGTTCACACCATAATGGAACTGTAATGTTGTGGTGGTTGTTTAGTTCACACCATAATGGAACTGTAATGTTGTGGTGGTTGTTTAGTTCACACCATAATGGAACTGTAATGTTGTGGTGGTTGTTTAGTTCACACCATAATGGAACTGTAATGTTGTGGTGGTTGTTTAGTTCACACCATAATGGAACTGTAATGTTGTTTAGTTCTCACCATAATGGAACTGTAATGTTGTTTAGTTCACACCATAATGGAACTGTAATGTTGTTTAGTTCACACCATAATGGAACTGTAATGTTGTTTAGTTCACACCATAATGGAACTGTAATGTTGTTTAGTTCTCACCATAATGGAACTGTAATGTTGTGGTGGTTGTTTAGTTCACATCATAATGGAACTGTAATGTTGTTTAGTTCACACCATAATGGAACTGTAATGTTGTTTAGTTCACACCATAATGGAACTGTAATGTTGTGGTGGTTGTGTGGTTGATTGCAGTTGTGGGAGTGAAACTGGACATCAATACCTGGATGACCAACTTCATCAATGCTACTCTGAAGATGAACGTAAGTAGATTGACATTATTTCATAATGACTCTTAATTAACTCTTTGTGTCTGAAATGAAAACCATTTATTTTCTCTACAGTGTAAGGACGAGATCTGTGGTTGTCAGAGGAATGATGAGGTAAGATCATTTGATTGATTATACAGTTATATTAAATATGATTATTTGATTGGCGATAGAATTTTAAGACAAATACAACTATTGAATTAAGATAACTTGATTAAGCATGCAAATAGTGATTGAGAATTATCCAATTCTACCTCCCCTTATATGATGATGGTTTATCCCATTATCTCTATATGATTCCAGCATGTGGACTGTGTCATCCTGGATGATGGGGGATTCCTAGTCATGGCCAATCGGGATGAATACATCGGTCAGGTGAGTCACTCTCATCCGACTCTTATTCCATTGATATTACCTTGTTCAGCCGTACTCAACCCATAGTCATCACTGGCCCAACTCAAATCAACCTGATCCCGACTAAGTTTACCCAACATGTTCCAACCTTATACAACCTAACCCCATGTGCACTTCAACCCACTCAAACCCTATCTGAACCTAACTTCACCATACCCCCCTCCACACACACACACACTACACCCAGTGTGGGCCCCTCACCCTACCACTTGAATAAATGTTTTTCAGGCTGCAGGCCCCAATCAGGGTGTGCGCTGGATAAATCAGTCCCCTTTAGATGTTTGGCAGGAGCACTAAAAAACTAGGGTTCCTTGTTTGGAGAAGGCCGCTCGACCCTAAATCATGTTTCCTACAGGAGGTACGGCTCTCCCTCTCCAGGGGGTCCTGGCAGGTCCCAGCCGACAGATCTGTGACTGTTAATTCATTATTTGTGTTTTTCTACAGGGAAAGGGGAGACAGGTTTTTATAGAAGCATTGATTTATATTTCCTTATGACAGACGTGGTGAGCCATAACCAACTCTTTCTCCGAATCTTGGGGTTTCAGGGTCCAAAATGAGGGGAGTGGTGTGATTTTGGGGTTGCTCACCGCGACCTTGCATAGCGGAAGAGGAGGGCATTTTTTTTGCTCTAGCAGACACACACACACACACACACAAACTCACACACTATCACGTACGCTTGCTCTGACGTACGCACATACACACGCACACACACATAAGGTGCTATCACACCAAAGGGGTGTCTAGACGTGCCATGACCACTTCCTCCATGTTCATTTAGGCTTCCTGGTATACTGTGTTAATTTGATTCAACTGAATCCCACTGCTACATATTAGCTGGGTGAGCCAGGGGTGATTTACTGATTGTGTGCGTGCGCGGGAGTACATGTGCGGGAGTGTGTGTGTGTGTGTGAGAGCACATTCATGTGTGCGTGTGTTTTAAAAATGTGTGTGTGTGTCCGAGTGCTCATGAGAGCTGAGATGACTTCACCAAGATTAAAGCGTTTGGGTTTTTAATCCTATCAACAAAAAAAATGCTAAGGAAATCCTTTTTGAAATGGTGAGCCACACTAGCCTATCAGAGGGGGTTATTTCTGGACTGGTCAGTCCTGGACAGGATTTTTACTCAAATCACCTGGGTTATACTCTGAGTGTACAAAACATGACATAGACTGACCAGGTCAATCCAGTTGAAAGCTATGATCCCTTATTGATGTCACCTGTTAAATCCACTTCAATCAGTGTAGATGAAGGGGAGGAGACAGGTTAAATGTGTGCCATTCAGAGGGTGAATGGGCAAGTCAAAATATTTAAGTGCCTTTGAATGGGGTATGGTAGTAGGTGCCAGACGCACTGATTTGAGTGTCCCGTGTGTATCAACGATGGTCCAACACACAAAGGACATCCAGCCCACTTGACACAACTGTGGGAAGCATTGGCGTCAACGTGGGCCAGCATCCCTGTGGAACGCATTCGGCACCTTATAGTCCATGCCCCCGACGAATTGAGGCTGTTCAGAGGGCAAAAGGAGGTGCAATTCAATATTAGGAAGTTGCTCTTAATGTTTTGTACACTCAGTGTATATCCGTCAATTACAAAGAGTGGCAGGTAGCCTAGTGGTTAGAGCTTTGGGCCAGTAAATGAAAGGTGGCTGGTTCAAATACCTGAACCAATAAGGTGAAAAACCTGTTGATGTGCCCTTGAGCAAGGCACTTAACCCTAATTTCTCCAGGGGCGCCGTACTACTATGGCCGACCCTTTAGAACAACACATTTCACTGCACCTATCTGTTTTATTTGTATTTATTTTCATAAATGTTATTATAAATGTTTATATGGGCACTGGGAACTCACAGGTGGTCGCAGATGTGTGTGTGTTGTGTGTGTGTACGTCCAATGTATCTGCGTCAATCTGTGTGTGTTCATGTGCATAAGTGTCTGTTCTGCGTCCATTGGATCTTACATGTGCAATGCGCTTGCACATCCCCCCCCCCCCACCTACAGATCGGCCAGTTCTTCGGGATGATCGACCCTATCCTCATGGTCAACCTGGTCAACATGTCTCTGTTCACGCTCAACAAGACATACGACTACCAGTCGGTCTGCGACCCCAAGAGGGAGAGCAAGGGGTCCGCGGCGGGCCTGCGCTCAGTCTACGTGGTGAGTTACATAAGCCAGAGACACACACACATACACATATACACACACACTGTCACCAGAGGACCATAAATAACCATAAATACAGATTAGACGGACACCAGAGGAAATGCGGGATAACGAGTAAGAGCCGTTTGAGCAGTCAAAGGCCTCCTGAAAATAATGGATTAGTCAGAGTAATGTCTTTGGGTAACACTTGGAGTGGACTGAGTGTTAGGTGGCGCTAAGACTATTTTGAAGCTGTTGTAATATGGGATCTTAAAGGGGTATTGAACATTTTGAATAACAAGCCACATAATTGTAGTTTAAAGTGATGGTTCACTCTAAAATCAAAACTTGTCAGATGTTTTAGACGTCAAACGTAGTCTAAGATCAAGGTGACATGTCTCAAGCCATTTGTTGTGTAGATCTGGCTATTTGATAAAGTGATAAGTCCATGTTTAAAGCCATTTGTTGTGTAGATCTGGCTATTTGATAAGGTGATAAGGCCATGTTTAAAGCCATTTGTTGTGTAGATCTGGCTATTTGATAAGGTGGTGGGTAGTATATGGGGCTTTGGTGACAAAACGGATGGCACTGTGATAGACTGCATCCAATTTGTTGAGTAGAGTGTTGGAGTCTATTTTGTAAATGACATCGCCGAAGTCGAGGATCAGTAGGATGGTCAGTTTACGAGGGTATGTTTGGCAGCATGAGTGAAGGATGCTTTGTTGCGAAATAGGAAGACGATTTTAGATTTAATTTTGGATTGGAGATGCTTAATGTGAGTCTGGAAGGAGAGTTTATTTGTTAATCCTGCAGCAACAGGAAATGTGGATTTAAAGTTCATGCACATTTTTGTAGTGGTTGATACATTTTTTGTTAGGACATACAGTGCCTTGCGAAAGTATTCGGCCCCTTGAACTTTGCGACCTTTTGCCACATTTCAGGCTTCAAACATAAAGATATAAAACTGTATTTTTTGTGAAGAATCAACAACAAGTGGGACACAATCATGAAGTGGAACGACATTTATTGGATATTTCAAACTTTTTAACAAATCAAAAACTGAAAAATTGGGCGTGCAAAATTATTCAGCCCCTTAAGTTAATACTTTGTAGCGCCACCTTTTGCTGCGATTACAGCTGTAAGTCACTTGGGGTATGTCTCTATCAGTTTTGCACATCGAGAGACTGAAATGTTTTCCCATTCCTCCTTGCAAAACAGCTCGAGCTCAGTGAGGTTGGATGGAGAGCATTTGTGAACAGCAGTTTTCAGTTCTTTCCACAGATTCTCGATTGGATTCAGGTCTGGACTTTGCCTTGGCCATTCTAACACCTGGATATGTTTATTTTTGAACCATTCCATTGTAGATTTTGCTTTATGTTTTGGATCATTGTCTTGTTGGAAGACAAATCTCCGTCCCAGTCTCAGGTCTTTGCAGACTCCATCAGGTTTTCTTCCAGAATGGTCCTGTATTTGGCTCCATCCATCTTCCCATCAATTTTAACCATCTTCCCTATCCCTGCTGAAGAAAAGCAGGCCAAACCATGATGCTGCCACCACCATGTTTGACAGTGGGGATGGTGTGTTCAGGGTGATGAGCTGATGTTGCTTTACGCCAAACATAACGTTTTGCATTGTTGCCAAAAAGTTCAATTTTGGTTTCATCTGACCAGAGCACCTTCTTCCACATGTTTGGTGTGTCTCCCAGGTGGCTTGTGGCAAACTTTAAACGACACTTTTTATGGATATCTTTAAGAAATGGCTTTCTTCTTGCCACTCTTCCATAAAGGCCAGATTTGTGCAATATACGACTGATTGTTGTCCTATGGACAGAGTCTCCCACCTCAGCTGTAGATCTCTGCAGTTCATCCAGAGTGATCATGGGCCTCTTGGCTGCATCTCTGATCAGTCTTCTCCTTGTATGAGCTGAAAGTTTAGAGGGACGGCCAGGTCTTGGTAGATTTGCAGTGGTCTGATACTCCTTCCATTTCAATATTATCGCTTGCACAGTGCTCCTTGGGATGTTTAAAGCTTGGGAAATCTTTTTGTATCCAAATCCGGCTTTAAACGTCTTCACAACAGTATCTCGGACCTGCCTGGTGTGTTCCTTGTTCTTCATGATGCTCTCTGCGCTTTTAACGGACCTCTGAGACTATCACAGTGCAGGTGCATTTATACGGACACTTGATTACACACAGGTGGATTGTATTTATCATCATTAGTCATTTAGGTCAACATTGGATCATTCAGAGATCCTCACTGAACTTCTGGAGAGAGTTTGCTGCACGGAAAGTAAAGGGGCTGAATAATTTTGCACGCCCAATTTTTCAGTTTTTGATTTGTTAAAAAGTTTGAAATATCCAATAAATGTCGTTCCACTTCATGATTGTGTCCCACTTGTTATTGATTCTTCACAAAAATACAGTTTTATATCTTTATGTTTGAAGCCTGAAATGTGGCAAAAGGTCGCAAAGTTCAAGGGGGCCGAATACTTTCGCAAGGCACTGTATCAAGTCTGACATTTTGAAGGAGAAATTACAAACATTAGAGGCCTTTTTAAACCTACCTAATTTGCAATGGAAAATTCTCTGCAACAAAATATTGATAAAATTAAGATAGCATATCTAAAGCTGGATCTACACAACCAACAACGTTTGTGGTCTGTAGTCTTCTGACACACTTTTGGAGTGATCACTTTAATTTAAAGTCATTTACAGAATTATTTAGGTCAATGTTGGGTCTAGATTTTTATCATAAGTTTGTTAATTAACATACAGAATCTTTTCTGTATGTCTTTTCTGTATTTTCATTGTTACTGACAAATAGATTTTGACTACAAAAGTAGATCAAAGATGTAGATAATAGCTTTTGATTGGAATTTGATATGACTTTTAACATGGTTAGTTAGCTCCCTTGATGACTGAACTCTATCAACCTGGAAAGAAAGGACACAGGCCTGAGTCACTAGACCAGAGCATTGCATGCTAATCATAATCAAAACAACATGGCTGTTCTTTCAGTCAAACCGGAACCTACTTGTTGTTCCTTTTCACTTTGTAGATTTACACTAGCATCTGTTGTGGTGGGCTCTGTGCTAATTCCCTTCCAAAATCTTGTCTGGCTTGTCTGAGTCGGTGTCCGCGCACTTGGCAAATACCTCGGCTCGAGACTCGCTTTGCCAGCACAATCAGGATGTTTAGAAAAGGTATAAGCCCAAGTTTAAAATGTGCTGTTTTACATGGAATGTTTAGTTATTGGGAGTTGTTTCGATTACCTGAAGTTATTCTTGGGCTTCACCATGTGAAAATATGTTTTGTAATGTGTTTTGTAATACCCAACCTTTTTGTCCCTTGCAGCCCACCATAGCAGACATTTTGAACGTTGGATGGTTAGCATCAGCAGCAGCCTGGTGAGACCCAACTCTTGGTTCCTTAACACTGTTCCCAGTGCAGATGTACAAATACAGAGGCAGTCTGTGGGCCATCTGTGTAAGCATTCTACAGGTCCCAGAGCACTTTGTTTACACTAGCTCGCCTTCTGTCCTGATTTCATTCGCTGTGTGTCTTACAATATGTCCAATAAAATTAGATTTGTTTACAGGGAGGCTTAACACATTGTCATATTTTTTCCCACAAAGGCTTTTTGATTATGACATTTGCGGTTCTTTCGCTAAAAGCCAATAAACTCGCCATCTGAATGAAAATCTGTAAGAAATGTGGGTTGTGATGATACAGTATGTGAGTATTTTTTCCTGTCACGGACAGAAGATTTGTTGATGTTCTGTCAAGAG
>NW_024607920.1:0-2500 GCF_018296145.1 Oncorhynchus tshawytscha
TCTGTCTCTGTCTCTGTCTCTGTCTCTCTGTCTCTGTCTCTCTCTGTCTCTGTCTCTGTCTCTGTCTCTCTCTCTGTCTCTCTTTCTCTCTCTCTCTCTCTCTGTCTCTCTCTCTCTCTCTCTCTCTCTCTCTCTCTCTCTCTGTCTCTCTCTCTCTGTCTCTGTCTCTGTCTCTGTCTCTGTCTCTGTCTCTCTCTGTCTCTGTCTCTCTGTCTCTGTCTCTGTCTCTCTCTCTCTCTCTCTCTCTCTCTCTCTCTCTCTCTGTCTCTCTGTCTCTGTCTCTGTCTCTGTCTCTGTCTCTGTCTCTGTCTCTGTCTCTGTCTCTCTCTCTCTCTCTGTCTCTGTCTCTCTCTGTCTCTGTCTCTGTCTCTCTGTCTCTGTCTCTCTCTCTCTCTCTCTCTCTCTGTCTCTGTCTCTGTCTCTCTGTCTCTGTCTCTCTCTCTCTCTCTCTCTCTCTCTGTCTCTGTCTCTCTCTGTCTCTGTCTCTGTCTCTCTGTCTCCTCAATTTCAATTCAATTCAATTCAATTCAAGGGCTTTATTGGCATGGGAAACATGTGTTAACATTGCCAAAGCAAGTGAGGTAGACAACATACAAAGTGAATATATTAAGTGAAAAACAACAAAAATTAACAGTAAACATTACACATACATAAGTTTCAAAACAGTAAAGACATTACAAATGTCATATTATATATATATACAGTGTTTTAACAATGTACAAATGGTTAAAGGACACAAGATAAAATAAATAAGCATAAATATGGGTTGTATTTACAATGGTGTTTGTTCTTCACTGGTTGCCCTTTTCTCGTGGCAACAGGTCACAAATCTTGCTGCTGTGATGGCACACTGTGGAATTTCACCCAGTAGATATGGGAGTTTTTCAAAATTGGATTTGTTTTCAAATTCTTTGTGGATCTGTGTAATCTGAGGGAAATATGTCTCTCTAATATGGTCATACATTGGGCAGGAGGTTAGGAAGTGCAGCTCAGTTTCCACCTCATTTTGTGGGCAGTGAGCACATAGCCTGTCTTCTCTTGAGAGCCATGTCTGCCTACGGCGGCCTTTCTCAATAGCAAGGCTATACTCACTGAGTCTGTACATAGTCAAGGCTTTCCTTAATTTTGGGTCAGTCACTGTGGTCAGGTATTCTGCCGCTGTGTACTCTCTGTTTAGGGCCAAATAGCATTCTAGTATGCTCTGTTTTTTTGTTAATTCTTTCCAATGTGTTAAGTAGTTATCTTTTTGTTTTCTCATGATTTGGTCTCTCTCTCTCTCTCTCTCTCTGTCTCTGTCTCTGTCTCTGTCTCTGTCTCTGTCTCTGTCTCTGTCTCTCTCTCTCTCCCTGTCTCTCTGTCTCTCTCTCTCTGTCTCTCTCTCTCTCTCTCTCTCTCTCTCGCACACACACACACACACACACACACACACACACACACACACACACACACACACACACACACACACACACACACACACACACACACACACACACACACACACACACACACACACACACACACACTATTACTGACTCACCTTTCCCTCTATCTCTGCTTCTCCCTACAACACTTTCTCTCTCCCTCTCTCCCTCTTTCTTGATCACTCACACATGTTGTTCTTCCATCCTGATGGGGATCTAAAATTGATTTCCATTCAAAATTGTAACCTAAACCTAACCCCTAAACCTAACCTCCTAACCCTAAACCTAACCCTAAACCTAACCCCTAACCCCAAACCCTAAACCTAACCCAAACCTAACCCCCTAACCCTAAACCCACCCCCTAACCCTAAACCTATCCTCCTAACCCTAAACCTAACCCTAACCCCTAACCTAAACCTAACCCCTAACCCTAAACCTAACCTCCTAACCCTAAACCTAACTGCCTAACCCTAAACCTAACCCTAACCCCTAACCCTAAACCTAACCCACTAACCCTAAACCTAACCCAATAACCCTAAACCTAACCCACTAACCCTAAACATAACCCACTAACCCTAAACCTAACCCACTAACCCTAAACATAACCCCTAACCTAAACCTAAACCTAACCCACTAACCCTAACCCCTAACCCTAACCCCTAACCCCCTAACCCTAACCCACTAACCCTAAACCTAACCTCCTAACCCTAAACCTAACCACCTAACCTAAACCTAACCCACTGACCCTAAACCTAACCCATTAACCCTAAACCTAACCCACTAACCCTAAACCTAACCCCTAACCCTTAACCTAAACCTAACCCTAACCCCTAACCTAAACCTAACCCACAAACCCTAAACCTAACCCCTAACCCTTAACCTAACCCTAAACCTAACCCTAACCCTAACCTAAACCTAACCCCTAACCCTAAACATAACCCCTAACCCTAAACCTAAACCTAACCCACTAAATCTAACCTCCTAACCCTAAACCTAACCCTAACCCCTAAACCTAACCCACTAACCCTAAACCTAACCCTAACCCCTAACCCTAAACCTAACCCACTAACCCTAAACCT
>NW_024607920.1:10000-32500 GCF_018296145.1 Oncorhynchus tshawytscha
GTGTGTGTGATGGGGAGTGTGTGTTTATATGTGTGTGTGTGTGTGTGTGTGTGTGATGGGGAGTGTGTGTTTATATGTGTGTGTGTGTGTGTGATGGGGAGTGTGTGTTTATATGTGTGTGTGTGTGTGTGTGTGTGATGGGGAGTGTGTGTTTATATGTGTGTGTGTGTGTGTGATGGGGAGTGTGTGTTTATATGTGTGTGTGTGATGGGGAGTGTGTGTTTATATGTGTGTGTGTGTGTGTGTGATGGGGAGTATGTGTTTATATGTGTGTGTGTGATGGGGAGTGTGTGTTTTATATGTGTGTGTGTGTGTGTGATGGGGAGTGTGTGTTTATATGTGTGTGTGTGTGTGTGATGGGGAGTGTGTGTTTATATGTGTGTGTGTGTGTGTGATGGGGAGTGTGTGTTTATATGTGTGTGTGTGTGTGTGATGGGGAGTGTGTGTTTATATGTGTGTGTGTGTGTGTGATGGGGAGTGTGTGTTTATATGTGTGTGTGTGTGTGATGGGAAGTGTGTGTTTATATGTGTGTATGTGTGTGTGATGGGGAGTGTGTGTTTATATGTGTGTGTGTGTGTGTGATGGGGAGTGTGTGTTTTATGTGTGTGTGTGATGGGGAGTGTGTGTGTGTGTGATGGGAGTGTGTGTTTTATGTGTGTGTGTGTGTGTGTGATGGGGAGTGTGTGTTTATATGTGTGTGTGTGTGTGATGGGGAGTGTGTGTTTATATGTGTGTGTGTGATGGGGAGTGTGTGTTTATATGTGTGTGTGTGTGTGTGATGGGGAGTGTGTGTTTATATGTGTGTGTGTGTGTGTGATGGGGAGTGTGTGTTTATGTGTGTGTGTGTGTGTGATGGGGAGTGTGTGTTTATATGTGTGTGTGTGTGTGATGGGGATTGTGTGATGTGTGTGTGTGTGTGTGTGATGGGGAGTGTGTGTGTGTGTGTGTGTGTGTGTGATGGGGAGTGTGTGTGTGTGTGTGTGTGTGTGTGTGTGTGTGTGTGTGTGTGTGTGTGTGTGTGTGTGTGTGTGTGTGTGTGTGTGTGTGTGTGTGTGTGTGTGTGATGGGGAGTGTGTGTTTATATGTGTGTGTGTGTGTGTGTGTGATGGGGAGTGTGTGTTTGAGACATTGAGAGAAAAAAGGAGAGAATCAATACTAGTTTACATTTAGGGGTTTTGCTGCCACCTACTGGAGAACAAAGGAGCTCTCGTTACACAACATGTACAGCATGTTGACCTGGCTACCCAGATACCTTGTTCCGAACAAACGCTATGCCACAGCCACATCGCTGCAAGAAGGGGGAGGGGAGAGGAAGGGGAAACAGAGGAAGGGGTGGGGAGGAGATGGAGGGGAGGAGGTGGGGTGAGGGAGGAGAGAGGGGAGGAGGTGGGGGTGATGGGAGAGATGGAGGGGAGGAGGTGGGGGTGATGGAGAGAGGGGGGGAGGTGGGGGGTGATGGAGAGAGGGGAGGAGGTGGGGGTGATGGGAGAGAGGGGAGGAGGTGGGGGTGATGCAGAGAGGGGAGGAGGTGGGGGTGATGGAGAGAGGGGATGAGGTGGGGGTGATGGAGAGAGGGGGAGGAGGGGGGGTGATGGAGAGAGGGGAGGAGGTGGGGGTGATGGAGAGAGGGGGGAGGAGGTGGGGGTGATGGAGAGAGAGGGGAGGAGGTGGGGGTGATGGAGAGAGGTGGGGGTGGGAGGAGGATGAGGTGGGGGTGATGGAGAGAGGGGAGGAGGTGGGGGTGATGAGAGAGGGGAGGAGGTGGGGGTGATGGAGAGAGGGGAGAGTGGGGGGGAGGGGAGGTGGGGATGAGGTGGGGGTGATGGAGAGAGGGGAGGAGGTGGGGGTGATGGAGAGAGGGGATGAGGTGGGGGTGATGGAGAGAGGGGATGAGGTGGGGGTGATGGAGAGAGGGGAGGAGGTGGGGGTGATGCAGAGAGGGGAGGAGGTGGGGGTGATGGGGGATGAGGTGGGGTATTGGAGAGAGGTGGGGGGAGGAGGAGGTGGGGGTGATGGAGAGAGAGGGGAGGAGGTGGGGGTGATGGAGAGAGGGGAGGAGGTGGGGGTGATGCAGAAAGGGGAGGAGGTGGGGTGATGGAGAGAGGGGAGGAGGTGGGGGTGATGGAGAGAGAGGTGGGGGGAGGAGGTGGGGGTGATGGAGAGAGGGGAGGAGGTGGGGTGATTGGAGAGAGGGGAGGAGGTGGGGGTGATGGAGAGAGAGGGGAGGAGGTGGGGGTGATGGAGAGAGAGGGGAGGAGGTGGGGGTGATGGAGAGAGGGGAGGAGGTGGGGGTGATGGAGAGAGAGGAGGAGGTGGGGGGTGGAGAGAGGGGAGGAGGAGGGGGGTGATGGAGAGAGGGGAGGAGGTGGGGTGATTGGAGAGAGGGGAGGAGGTGGGGGTGATGGGAGAGAGGGGAGGAGGTGGGGGTGATGGAGAGAGGGGAAGAGGTGGGGGGGTGATGGAGAGAGGGGAGGAGGTGGGGGTGATGGAGAGAGGAGGAGGTGGGGGTGATGGAGAGAGAGGTGGGGGAGGAGGTGGGGGGTGGTGGCAGAGAGGGGAGGAGGTGGGGGTGATGGAGAGAGGGGAGGAGGTGGGGGTGATGCAGAGAGGGGAGGAGGTGGGGGTGATGGAGAGAGAGGAGGAGGAGGAGGGGGGTGATGGAGAGAGAGGAGGAGGAGGGGGGTGATGGAGAGAGAGGGGAGGAGGAGGGGGGTGATGGAGAGAGGGGAGGAGGTGGGGGTGATGGAGAGAGAGGGGAGGAGGTGGGGGTGATGCAGAGAGGGGAGGAGGTGGGGGGGATGGAGACACCCCCACCATCTCATGGCATACGTTGATACTGTACTCTATATCATCGACTGCATCCTTATGTAATACATGTATCACTAGCCACTTTAACTATGCCACTTGGTTTACATACTTATCTCATATGTATATACTGTCTCGATATCATCTACTGTATCTTGCCTATGCTGCTCTGTACCATCACTCATTCATATATCCTTATGTACATATTCTTTATCCCCTTACACTGGTATGACAGTAGTTTTTTTGGAATTGTTAGGGATTACTTGCTCGTTATTACTGCATTGTCGGGACTAGAAGCACAAGCTTTTCGCTACACTCGCATTAACATCTGCTAACCATGTGTATGTGACAAATAAAATTTGATTTGATTTGATTTTGATTTGATTTGATTTGGAGAGAGGGGAGGAGGTGGGGGTGATGCAGAGAGGGGAGGAGGTGGGGGTGATGGAGAGAGGGGAGGAGGTGGGGGTGATGGAGAGAGAGGAGGAGGTGGGGGTGATGGAGAGAGAGGGGAGGAGGTGGGGTGATGCAGAGAGGGGAGGAGGTGGGGGTGATGGAGAGAGAGGGGAGGAGGTGGGGGTGATGCAGAGAGGGGAGGAGGTGGGGTGATGCAGAGAGGGGAGGAGGTGGGGGTGATGGAGAGAGAGGAGGAGGAGGGGGGTGATGGAGAGAGGGGATGAGGTGGGGGTGATGCAGAGAGGGGAGGAGGTGGGGGTGATGGAGAGAGAGGGGAGGAGGTGGGGGTGATGGAGAGAGGGGAGGAGGTGGGGTATTGGAGAGAGGGGAGGAGGTGGGGGTGATGGAGAGAAGGAGGAGGTGGGGTCTCTGGAAGGGGAGGAGGTGTGATGGAACCACTAGGAGGACCTGGGGGTGATGGAGAGAGAGGGAGGAGGTGGGGGTGATCTAGAGAGGGGAGGAGGTAGGGGGTGATGCAGAAAGGCTACCTGGAGGTGGGGTATTGGAGAGAGGGAGGAGGTCTCTATTGGAGAGAGGGGAGGAGGTGGGGGTGATGGAGAGAGGGAGGAGGTGGGGGTGATGGAGAGAGGGGAGGAGGTGGGGGTGATGGAGAGAGGGGAGGAGTCAGTTAAGAATACATTCTTATTTACAATGACGACATAGGAACAGTGGGTTAACTGCCTTGTTCAGGGGCAGAACCACAGATGTTTACCTTGTTTACCAGATTTGTACCTCGGGATTAACCATTTGGAAACCTTTCTTACTAGTCCAACGCTCTAACCACTAGGCTACCTGTCTCTAACCACTAGGCTACCTGTCTCTAACCACTAGGCTACCTGCCTCTAACCACTAGGCTACCTGTCTCTAACCACTAGGCTACCTGTCTCTAACCACTAGGCTACCTGTCTCTAACCACTAGGCTACCTGTCTCTAACCACTAGGCTACCTGTCTCTGACCACTAGGCAACCTGTCTCTAACCACTAGGCAACCTGTCTCTAACCACTAGGCAACCTGTCTCTAACCACTAGGCTACCTGTCTCTAACCACTAGGCAACCTGTCTCTAACCACTAGGCAACCTGTCTCTAACCACTAGGCTACCTGTCTCTAACCACTAGGCAACCTGTCTCTAACCACTAGGCTACCTGTCTCTAACCACTAGGCTACCTGTCTCTAACCACTAGGCAACCTGTCTCTAACCACTAGGCTACCTGTCTCTAACCACTAGGCAACCTGTCTCTAACCACTAGGCTACCTGTCTCTAACCACTAGGCAACCTGTCTCTAACCACTAGGCAACCTATCTCTAACCACTAGGCAACCTGTCTCTAACCACTAGGCAACCTGTCTCTAACCACTAGGCAACCTATCTCTAACCACTAGGCAACCTGTCTCTAACCACTAGGCAACCTGTCTCTAACCACTAGGCAACCTGTCTCTAACCACTAGGCAACCTGTCTCTAACCACTAGGCAACCTGTCTCTAACCACTAGGCAACCTATCTCTAACCACTAGGCAACCTGTCTCTAACCACTAGGCAACCTGTCTCTAACCACTAGGCTACCTGTCTCTAACCACTAGGCAACCTGTCTCTAACCACTAGGCTACCTGTCTCTAACCACTAGGCAACCTGTCTCTGACCAATAGGCAACCTGTCTCTAACCACTAGACTACCTGTCTCTAACCACTAGGCTACCTGTCACTAACCACTAGGCTACCTGTCTCTAACCACTAGGCTACCTGTCTCTAACCACTAGGCTACCTGTCTCTAACCACTAGGCTACCTGTCTCTAACCACTAGACTACCTGTCTCTAACCACTAGGCTACCTGTCACTAATCACTAGGCTACCTGTCTCTAACCACTAGGCTACCTGTCTCTAACCACTAGGCTACCTGTCTCTAACCACTAGGCTACCTGTCTCTAACCACCAGGCTACCCGCCTCCAACCACCAGGCTACCCGCCTCTAACCACTAGGCTACCTGTCTCTAACCACTAGGTTACCTGCCTCTAACCACTAGGTTACCTGTCACTAACCACTAGGTTACCTGCCTCTAACCACTAGGTTACCTGTCTCTAACCACTAGGTTACCTGTCTCTAACCACTAGGTTACCTGTCTCTAACCACTAGGTTACCTGTCTCTAACCACTAGGTTACCTGTCTCTAACCACTAGACTACCTGCCGCCCTCATAAACACCTTTATTTATCCATCTCAGAACCATTCTGATGAAGCATCATGTTTTTAATAGTTGTATAAATAAAGAATTGCATTTTTATTGATTTAATTGGAAGATTCTGCCTCAAACCTTTAATTCCTTTGTTTAAAACACAACTAAAGACCTCCCTATTCAAGCTAGATTTTAATGTTTGATCGTCTAATCTGCTGAACATCTATATTTAGTATTAGTAGGTAATGGTTTGATGCCATTTTTTTATGTTTTGTGGCTGAATTTTGTTTATGTTCTGTTTTCTATCTCATACAGAGCAGGTGAAATGCCTTTGCAAATTAAAGATGGTTATTATTATGATTAATAATTAGTTCATTTAACCAGTTAAGCTAGTGAGAACACATTCTCTTTTTGACAAAATTACGTGAGAGAACAAAGAACATGGCAGAAAGGCAACACAAAATGACATTACAATATTATTATTATTATTATATTAATACAATATTATTATTATTATATTATTACAATATTATTATTATTATTATTATTATATTATTACAATATTATTATTATTATATTATTACAAAATTATTATTATTGTTATATTATTACAATATTATTATTATTATTATATTATTACAATATTATTATTATTATTATATTATTACAATATTATTATTATTATTATATTATTACAATATGTTCAATTGGAAAAAGAATTGACCGCGCCCCCTGGTGGACAAACTCAAGTATTTCATTCTCATTTCAGTCAGTTAGCAGACGCTCTCGAAGAGCGACTGAGACGAGCAATTAGGGAAAAGTGTCTTGCTCACTTAGACAGCTCGGGATTTGAACCAGTGACCTTTATGTTACTGGAGCAAACACTCTAAACTACTAGTCAAGCTGCTGAAACAACCCCTATTCATAAGCCTATAACCTCTGTGTATAATATCATGACTAGTAGAACTATAACCTCTCTATATAATATAATGACTAGTAGGTCTATAACCTCTCTGTTTAATACTGTATCATGACTAGTAGAACTATAACCTCTCTATATAATATAATGACTAGTAGGACTATAACCTCTCTGTATAATACTGTATCATAACTAGTAGGTCTATAACCTCTCTGTATAATATAATGACTAGTAGAACTATAACCTCTCTATATAATATAATGACTAGTAGGTCTATAACCTCTCTATATAATACTGTATCATGACTAGTAGAACTATAACCTCTCTATATAATATAATGACTAGTAGGACTATAACCTCTCTGTATAATACTGTATCATAACTAGTAGGTCTATAACCTCTCTATATAATATAATGACTAGTAGGACTATAACCTCTCTATATAATATAATGACTAGTAGGACTATAACCTCTCTATATAATATAATGACTAGTAGGACTATAACATCTCTATATAAAATCATGACTAGTAGGTCTATAACCTCTCTATATAATATAATGACTAGTAGGACTATAACCTCTCTGTATAATACTGTATCATAACTAGTAGGACTATAACCTCTCTATATAATATCATGACTAGTAGGTCTATAACCTCTCTATATAATATAATGACTAGTAGGTCTATAACCTCTCTATATAATATAATGACTAGTAGGACTATAACCTCTCTGTATAATACTGTATCATAACTAGTAGGACTATAACCTCTCTATATAATATCATGACTAGTAGGTCTATAACCTCTCTATATAATATAATGACTAGTAGGTCTATAACCTCTCTATATAATATAATGACTAGTAGGTCTATAACCTCTCTATATAATATAATGACTATACTATAATCTATATAATATCATGACTAGTAGGTCTATAACCTCTCTATATAATATAATGACTAGTAGGACTATAACCTCTCTATATAATATCATGACTAGTAGGTCTATAACCTCTCTATATAATATATGACTAGTGTCTATAACCTCTCTATATAATATCATGACTAGTAGGTCTATAACTCTCTATATATAATGACTAGTCTATAACTATATAACTAGTAGAACTATCTGTATAATATAATGACTAGTAGGTCTATAACCTCTCTGTTTAATATAATGACTAGTAGAACTATAACCTCTCTGTATAATATAATGACTAGTAGAACTATAACCTCTCTATATAATATCATGACTAGTAGGTCTATAACCTCTCTATATAATATCATAACTAGTAGGACTATAACCTCTCTGTATAATACTGTATCATGACTAGTAGTACTATAACCTCTCTGTATAATATAATGACTAGTAGGTCTATAACCTCTGTATAATATAATGACTAGTAGGTCTATAACCTCTCTGTATAATATAATGACTAGTAGGACTATAACCTCTCTATATAATACTGTATCATGACTAGTAGGACTATAACCTCTCTGTATAATATAATGACTAGTAGAACTATAACCTCTCTGTATAATACTGTATCATGACTAGTAGGTCTATAACCTCTCTATATAATATCATGACTAGTAGAACTATAACCTCTCTGTATATTATAATGACTAGTAGGTCTATAACCTCTCTATATAATACTGTATCATGACTAGTAGAACTATAACCTCTCTATATAATATCATGACTAGTAGGTCTATAACCTCTCTGTATAATATAATGACTAGTAGAACTATAACCTCTCTGTATAATATAATGACTAGTAGGTCTATAACCTCTCTGTATAATACTGTATCATGACTAGTAGGTCTATAACCTCTCTGTATAATATAATGACTAGTAGGTCTATAACCTGTCTGTATAATACTGTATCATGACTAGTAGAACTATAACTCTCTATATAATATCATGACTAGTAGATCTATAACCTCTCTGTATAATACTGTATCATGACTAGTAGAACTATAACCTCTCTGTATAATATAATGACTAGTAGAACTATAACCTCTCTGTATAATACTGTATCATGACTAGTAGGTCTATAACCTCTCTGTATAATACTGTATCATGACTAGTAGAACTATAACCTCTCTTTATAATATCATGACTAGTAGGTCTATAACCTCTCTATATAATATCATGACTAGTAGAACTATAACCTCTCTATATAATATCATGACTAGTAGAACTATAACCTCTCTATATAATATCATGACTAGTAGAACTATAACCTCTCTGTATAATACTGTATCATGACTAGTAGGACTATAACCTCTCTGTATAATACTGTATCATGACTAGTAGAACTATAACCTCTCTATATAATATCATGACTAGTAGGTCTATAACCTCTCTGTATAATATCATGACTAGTAGGTCTATAACCTCTCTATATAATATCATGACTAGTAGGTCTATAACCTCTCTATATAATATCATGACTAGTAGGTCTATAACCTCTCTGTATAATACTGTATCATGACTAGTAGGTCTATAACCTCTGTATAATATAATGACTAGTAGGTCTATAACCTCTCTGTATAATACTGTATCATGACTAGTAGGTCTATAACCTCTCTATATAATATCATGACCAGTAGGTCTATAACCTCTCTGTATAATACTGTATCATGACTAGTAGGTCTATAACCTCTCTGTATAATATAATGACTAGTAGGTCTATAACCTCTCTGTATAATACTGTATCATGACTAGTAGGTCTATAACCTCTCTATATAATATCATGACTAGTAGGTCTATAACCTCTCTGTATAATACTGTATCATGACTAGTAGGTCTATAACCTCTCTATATAATATCATGACTAGTAGGTCTATAATCTCTCTGTATAATACTGTATCATGACTAGTAGGTCTATAACCTCTCTGTATAATATAATGACTAGTAGAACTATAACCTCTCTGTATAATACTGTATCATAACTAGTAGGACTATAACCTCTCTGTTTAATACTGTATCATAACTAGTAGGACTATAACCTCTCTGTATAATACTGTATCATAACTAGTAGGACTATAACCTCTCTGTATAATACTGTATCATAACTAGTAGGACTATAACCTCTCTGTATAATACTGTATCATAACTAGTAGGACTATAACCTCTCTGTATAATACTGTATCATAACTAGTAGAACTATAACCTCTCTGTTTAATACTGTATCATAACTAGTAGGACTATAACCTCTGTATAATACTGTATCATAACTAGTAGGACTATAACCTCTCTGTATAATACTGTATCATAACTAGTAGAACTATAACCTCTCTGTTTAATACTGTATCATAACTAGTAGGACTATAACCTCTCTGTATAATACTGTATCATAACTAGTAGGTCTATAACCTCTCTGTATAATACTGTATCATAACTAGTAGAACTATAACCTCTCTGTATAATACTGTATCATGACTAGTAGGTCTATAACCTCTCTATATAATATCATGACTAGTAGGTCTATAACCTCTCTGTATAATATCATGACTAGTAGGTCTATAACCTCTCTATATAATATCATGACTAGTAGGTCTATAACCTCTCTGTATAATATCATGACTAGTAGGTCTATAACCTCTCTGTATAATACTGTATCATAACTAGTAGAACTATAACCTCTCTGTATAATACTGTATCATGACTAGTAGGTCTATAACTCTCTGTATAATATCATGACTAGTAGGTCTATAACCTCTCTATATAATATCATGACTAGTAGGTCTATAACCTCTCTATATAATATCATGACTAGTAGGTCTATAACCTCTCTGTATAATACTGTATCATAACTAGTAGAACTATAACCTCTCTGTTTAATACTGTATCATAACTAGTAGAACTATAACCTCTCTGTTTAATACTGTATCATAACTAGTAGGACTATAACCTCTCTGTTTAATACTGTATCATAACTAGTAGGACTATAACATCTCTGTTTAATACTGTATCATGACTAGTAGGTCTATAACCTCTCTATATAATATCATGACTAGTAGGTCTATAACCTCTCTGTATAATATCATGACTAGTAGGTCTATAACCTCTCTGTATAATATCATGACTAGTAGGTCTATAACCTCTCTATATAATATCATGACTAGTAGGTCTATAACCTCTCTGTTTAATACTGTATCATGACTAGTAGGTCTATAACCTCTCTATATAATATCATGACTAGTAGGTCTATAACCTCTCTGTATAATATCATGACTAGTAGGACTATAACCTCTCTATATAATATCATGACTAGTAGGTCTATAACCTCTCTGTATAATATCATGACTAGTAGGTCTATAACCTCTCTATATAATATAATGACTAGTAGGACTATAACCTCTCTATATAATATCATGACTAGTAGGTCTATAACCTCTCTGTATAATATCATGACTAGTAGGACTATAACCTCTCTATATAATATCATGACTAGTAGGTCTATAACCTGTCTATATAATATCATGACTAGTAGGTCTATAACCTCTCTATATAATATCATGACTAGTAGGTCTATAACCTCTCTATATAATATCATGACTAGTAGGTCTATAACCTCTCTGTATAATATCATGACTAGTAGGACTATAACCTCTCTGTATAATACTGTATCATGACTAGTAGGTCTATAACCTCTCTGTATAATACTGTATCATGACTAGTAGGACTATAACCTCTCTGTATAATATCATGACTAGTAGGTCTATAACCTCTCTATATAATATCATGACTAGTAGAACTATAACCTCTCTGTTTAATACTGTATCATGACTAGTAGGTCTATAACCTCTCTGTATAATACTGTATCATGACTAGTAGGTCTATAACCTCTCTATATAATATCATGACTAGTAGGACTATAACCTCTCTATATAATATCATGACTAGTAGGACTATAACCTCTCTATATAATACTGTATCATGACTAGTAGGTCTATAACCTCTCTATATAATATCATGACTAGTAGGTCTATAACCTCTCTATATAATATCATGACTAGTAGGTCTATAACCTCTCTGTATAATATCATGACTAGTAGGACTATAACCTCTCTGTATAATATCATGACTAGTAGGTCTATAACCTCTCTATATAATATCATGACTAGTAGGTCTATAACCTCTCTATATAATATCATGACTAGTAGGACTATAACCTCTCTATATAATATCATGACTAGTAGGACTATAACCTCTCTATATAATACTGTATCATGACTAGTAGGTCTATAACCTCTCTATATAATATCATGACTAGTAGGTCTATAACCTCTCTGTATAATATCATGACTAGTAGGTCTATAACCTCTCTATATAATATCATGACTAGTAGGTCTATAACCTCTCTGTATAATATAATATCATGACTAGTAGGTCTATAACCTCTCTATATAATATCATGACTAGTAGGTCTATAACCTCTCTGTATAATACTGTATCATGACTAGTAGGTCTATAACCTCTCTGTATAATATCATGACTAGTAGGACTATAATCATAATATCATGACTAGTAGGTCTATAACCTCTCTGTATAATAATATCATGACTAGTAGAACTATAACCTCTCTGTATAATATCATGACTAGTAGGTCTATAACCTCTCTATATAATATCATGACTAGTAGGTCTATAACCTCTCTGTATAATATCATGACTAGTAGGTCTATAACCTCTCTGTATAATATAATATCATGACTAGTAGGTCTATAACCTCTCTAATATAATATCATACCTCTCTGTATAATACTGTATCATGACTAGTCTATAACCTCTCTATATAATATCATGACTAGTAGGACTATAACCTCTCTGTTTAATACTGTATCATGACTAGTAGGGTCTATAACCTCTCTATATAATATCATGACTAGTAGGACTATAACCTCTCTGTATATAATATCATGACTAGTAGGTCTATAACCTCTGTATAATATCATACTGTATATAATGACTAGTAGGTCTATAATCTGTATAATATCATGACTAGTAGGTCTATAACCTCTCTGTATAATATCATGACTAGTAGGTCTATAACCTCTCTGTTTAATACTGTATCATGACTAGTAGGTCTATAACCTCTCTATATAATATCATAACTAGTAGGTCTATAACCTCTCTATATAATATCATAACTAGTAGGTCTATAACCTCTCTGTAGTAATAACTGTATCATGACTAGTAGGTCTATAAATCCTCTGACTATAATACTAATATCATGACTAGTAGGACTATAACTAGTAGTAGGTCTATAACCTCTCTGTATAATACTGTATCATGACTAGTAGAACTATAACCTCTCTATATAATATCATGACTAGTAGGTCTATAACCTCTCTGTATAATACTGTATCATGACTAGTAGGTCTATAACTCTCTGTATAATACTGTATCATGACTAGTAGAACTATAACCTCTCTTTATAATATCATGACTAGTAGGTCTATAACCTCTCTATATAATATCATGACTAGTAGAACTATAACCTCTCTATATAATATCATGACTAGTAGAACTATAACCTCTCTATATAATATCATGACTAGTAGAACTATAACCTCTCTGTATAATACTGTATCATGACTAGTAGGACTATAACCTCTCTGTATAATACTGTATCATGACTAGTAGAACTATAACCTCTCTATATAATATCATGACTAGTAGGTCTATAACCTCTCTGTATAATATCATGACTAGTAGGTCTATAACCTCTCTATATAATATCATGACTAGTAGGTCTATAACCTCTCTATATAATATCATGACTAGTAGGTCTATAACCTCTCTGTATAATACTGTATCATGACTAGTAGGTCTATAACCTCTCTGTATAATATAATGACTAGTAGGTCTATAACCTCTCTGTATAATACTGTATCATGACTAGTAGGTCTATAACCTCTCTATATAATATCATGACTAGTAGGTCTATAACTCTCTGTATAATACTGTATCATGACTAGTAGGTCTATAACCTCTCTGTATAATATAATGACTAGTAGGTCTATAACCTCTCTGTATAATACTGTATCATGACTAGTAGGTCTATAACCTCTCTATATAATATCATGACTAGTAGGTCTATAACCTCTCTGTATAATACTGTATCATGACTAGTAGGTCTATAACCTCTCTATATAATATCATGACTAGTAGGTCTATAACCTCTCTGTATAATACTGTATCATGACTAGTAGGTCTATAACCTCTCTGTATAATATAATGACTAAGAACTATAACCTCTCTGTATAATACTGTATCATAACTAGTAGGACTATAACCTCTCTGTTTAATACTGTATCATAACTAGTAGGACTATAACCTCTCTGTATAATACTGTATCATAACTAGTAGGACTATAACCTCTCTGTATAATACTGTATCATAACTAGTAGGACTATAACCTCTCTGTATAATACTGTATCATAACTAGTAGGACTATAACCTCTCTGTATAATACTGTATCATAACTAGTAGAACTATAACCTCTCTGTTTAATACTGTATCATAACTAGTAGGACTATAACCTCTCTGTATAATACTGTATCATAACTAGTAGGACTATAACCTCTCTGTATAATACTGTATCATAACTAGTAGAACTATAACCTCTCTGTTTAATACTGTATCATAACTAGTAGGACTATAACCTCTCTGTATAATACTGTATCATAACTAGTAGGTCTATAACCTCTCTGTATAATACTGTATCATAACTAGTAGAACTATAACCTCTCTGTATAATACTGTATCATGACTAGTAGGTCTATAACCTCTCTATATAATATCATGACTAGTAGGTCTATAACCTCTCTGTATAATATCATGACTAGTAGGTCTATAACCTCTCTATATAATATCATGACTAGTAGGTCTATAACCTCTCTGTATAATATCATGACTAGTAGGTCTATAACCTCTCTGTATAATACTGTATCATAACTAGTAGAACTATAACCTCTCTGTATAATACTGTATCATGACTAGTAGGTCTATAACCTCTCTATATAATATCATGACTAGTAGGACTATAACCTCTCTGTATAATACTGTATCATGACTAGTAGGTCTATAACCTCTCTATATAATATCATGACTAGTAGGTCTATAACCTCTCTGTATAATACTGTATCATAACTAGTAGAACTATAACCTCTCTGTTTAATACTGTATCATAACTAGTAGAACTATAACCTCTCTGTTTAATACTGTATCATAACTAGTAGGACTATAACCTCTCTGTTTAATACTGTATCATAACTAGTAGGACTATAACATCTCTGTTTAATACTGTATCATGACTAGTAGGTCTATAACCTCTCTATATAATATCATGACTAGTAGGTCTATAACCTCTCTGTATAATATCATGACTAGTAGGTCTATAACCTCTCTGTATAATATCATGACTAGTAGGTCTATAACCTCTCTATATAATATCATGACTAGTAGGTCTATAACCTCTCTGTTTAATACTGTATCATGACTAGTAGGTCTATAACCTCTCTATATAATATCATGACTAGTAGGTCTATAACCTCTCTGTATAATATCATGACTAGTAGGACTATAACCTCTCTATATAATATCATGACTAGTAGGTCTATAACCTCTCTGTATAATATCATGACTAGTAGGTCTATAACCTCTCTATATAATATAATGACTAGTAGGACTATAACCTCTCTATATAATATCATGACTAGTAGGTCTATAACCTCTCTGTATAATATCATGACTAGTAGGACTATAACCTCTCTATATAATATCATGACTAGTAGGTCTATAACCTGTCTATATAATATCATGACTAGTAGGTCTATAACCTCTCTATATAATATCATGACTAGTAGGTCTATAACCTCTCTATATAATATCATGACTAGTAGGTCTATAACCTCTCTGTATAATATCATGACTAGTAGGACTATAACCTCTCTGTATAATACTGTATCATGACTAGTAGGTCTATAACCTCTCTGTATAATACTGTATCATGACTAGTAGGACTATAACCTCTCTGTATAATATCATGACTAGTAGGTCTATAACCTCTCTATATAATATCATGACTAGTAGAACTATAACCTCTCTGTTTAATACTGTATCATGACTAGTAGGTCTATAACCTCTCTGTATAATACTGTATCATGACTAGTAGGTCTATAACCTCTCTATATAATATCATGACTAGTAGGACTATAACCTCTCTATATAATATCATGACTAGTAGGACTATAACCTCTCTATATAATACTGTATCATGACTAGTAGGTCTATAACCTCTCTATATAATATCATGACTAGTAGGTCTATAACCTCTCTATATAATATCATGACTAGTAGGTCTATAACCTCTCTGTATAATATCATGACTAGTAGGACTATAACCTCTCTGTATAATATCATGACTAGTAGGTCTATAACCTCTCTATATAATATCATGACTAGTAGGTCTATAACTCTCTATATAATATCATGACTAGTAGGACTATAACCTCTCTATATAATATCATGACTAGTAGGACTATAACCTCTCTATATAATACTGTATCATGACTAGTAGGTCTATAACCTCTCTATATAATATCATGACTAGTAGGTCTATAACCTCTCTGTATAATATCATGACTAGTAGGTCTATAACCTCTCTATATAATATCATGACTAGTAGGTCTATAACCTCTCTGTATAATATCATGACTAGTAGGTCTATAACCTCTCTATATAATATCATGACTAGTAGGTCTATAACCTCTCTGTATAATACTGTATCATGACTAGTAGGTCTATAACCTCTCTGTATAATATCATGACTAGTAGGACTATAACCTCTGTATATAATATCATGACTAGTAGGTCTATAACCTCTCTGTATAATACTGTATCATGACTAGTAGAACTATAACCTCTCTGTATAATATCATGACTAGTAGGTCTATAACCTCTCTATATAATATCATGACTAGTAGGTCTATAACCTCTCTATATAATATCATGACTAGTAGGTCTATAACCTCTCTGTATAATATCATGACTAGTAGGACTATAACCTCTCTATATAATATCATGACTAGTAGGTCTATAACCTCTCTATATAATATCATGACTAGTAGGACTATAACCTCTCTGTATAATACTGTATCATGACTAGTAGACTATATAACCTCTCTATATAATATCATGACTAGTAGGACTATAACCTCTCTGTATAATATCATGACTAGTATGTCTATAACCTCTCTGTATAATACTGTATCATGACTAGTAGGTCTATAACCTCTCTATATAATATCATGACTAGTAGGACTATAACCTCTCTGTATAATACTGTATCATGACTAGTAGGTCTATAACCTCTCTGTATAATATCATGACTAGTATGTCTATAACCTCTCTGTATAATACTGTATCATGACTAGTAGGTCTATAACCTCTCTGTATAATATCATGACTAGTATGTCTATAACCTCTCTGTATAATACTGTATCATGACTAGTAGGTCTATAACCTCTCTGTTTAATACTGTATCATGACTAGTAGGTCTATAACCTCTCTATATAATATCATAACTAGTAGGTCTATAACCTCTCTATATAATATCATAACTAGTAGGTCTATAACCTCTCTATATAATATCATGACTAGTAGGACTATAACCTCTGTATATAATATCATGACTAGTAGGACTATAACCTCTGTATATAATATCATGACTAGTAGGACTATAACCTCTCTGTATAATATCATGACTAGTAGGACTATAACCTCTCTATATAATATCATGACTAGTAGGTCTATAACCTCTCTGTATAATACTGTATCATGACTAGTAGAACTATAACCTCTCTATATAATATCATGACTAGTAGGTCTATAACCTCTCTGTATAATACTGTATCATAACTAGTAGGTCTATAACCTCTCTGTATAATACTGTATCATAACTAGTAGGTCTATAACCTCTCTGTATAATACTGTATCATGACTAGTAGAACTATAACCTCTCTATATAATATCATGACTAGTAGGACTATAACCTCTCTATATAATATCATGACTAGTAGGTCTATAACCTCTCTATATAATATCATGACTAGTAGGTCTATAACCTCTCTATATAATATCATGACTAGTAGGACTATAACCTCTCTATATAATATCATGACTAGTAGAACTATAACCTCTCTGTATAATATAATGACTAGTAGAACTATAACCTCTCTATATAATATCATGACTAGTAGGTCTATAACCTCTCTATATAATATCATGACTAGTAGGACTATAACCTCTCTATATAATATCATGACTAGTAGGTCTATAACCTCTCTATATAATATCATGACTAGTAGGTCTATAACCTCTCTGTATAATATCATGACTAGTAGGACTATAACCTCTCTATATAATATCATGACTAGTAGGTCTATAACCTCTCTATATAATATCATGACTAGTAGGACTATAACCTCTCTATATAATATCATGACTAGTAGGTCTATAACCTCTCTATATAATATCATGACTAGTAGGACTATAACCTCTCTATATAATATCATGACTAGTAGGACTATAACCTCTCTATATAATATCATGACTAGTAGGTCTATAACCTCTCTATATAATATCATGACTAGTAGGACTATAACCTGTCTGTTTAATACTGTATCTATCGTGCTATGAGGTTTGAGCTTTTATGGCGCTGGAGGTGAAGTCCACCACTGGTTCAAGCCCCACTCTGGCTGTTACACCCCTCTTACGTTACTCTAAAGGCCCAAGAGGTCAAGGTGGGAAAGGAATATGGAGAGAAATGATTAACTGTGTAGTGTCCACTTGATGGCAGTACATACACTTGTTATAATGACTATTGTCTTGTTGATCCTTTGTGGCTCACACAATTTTAGGTTGTGTGTATTGTTGTGAATTGTTCGATATTACTGCTGTTGAAGCTAGAAACACAATAATTGAGCTTTTTCCTTCATCTTGTTCATCTGTTACCCTGCCCCTGCTCAGATGTTCGGGTTCCTGTTGAGTGTTGAGCTACACACGTAATAACATCTGCTGAACATGTGTTTGTGACAAATACAATTTGATTGGATTTTCTCTGTCATTGTTGTGTTTCAGACATCAAATCAAATCAAATGTATTTATATAGCCCTTCGTACATCAGCTGATATCTCAAAGTGCTGTACAGAAACCCAGCCTAAAACCCCAAACAGCAAGCAATGCAGGTGTAGAAGCATGGTGGCTAGGAAAAACTCCCTAGAAAGGCCAAAACCTAGGAAGAACCAGAGAGGAACCAGGCTATGTGGGGTGGCCAGTCCTATTCTGGCTGTGCTATGTGGAGATTATAAAGAACATGGCCAATAATCACAGTAGTTGACGAGGGTGCAGCAAGTCAGCACCTCAGGAGTAAATGTCAGTTGGCTTTTCATAGCCGATCATTAAGAGTATCTCTACCACATCCTGTCTGAGGGAGATCTGATGTCATCTCCTCTCACCTAACCACTACATGACACATACACCTGAGTGTACAGGAGCCACTGGCAGGCGTTGCTGACACAGCATTCATCAAACAGTGAGATTTACAACCAAAATTATTATGCTCTCTCTCTTTCACACACAGACACATAAAACATGTACTGGCGCCCTCTCCACCGTGAGAACAAGTGCTCATACCTCTGACGGATCCGTTTGTTTGGTGAGAGAACAAGTTTCTCACCAGAGGACTGAGGAGAGAGAGAGAGAGAGAGAGAGAGAGAGAGAGAGAGAGAGAGAGAGAGAGAGAGAGAGGGAGGGAGAGAGAGAGAGAGAGAATAGCCTATGGGGTGGGAATTAGTGAACCAAAACAAGTTTCTCAAAAACGCGCTGGTTTTTTTTGATTTTTTCTTGATAAGAGGACGGAGAGAGAGAGAGAGCGAGAGAGAATAGCCTATGGGGTGGGAATGAGGGAACCAAAACATACTGTATGTTCATTACTAGGACTGTAAAGTTGAGAGATAAAGAAAGATAGAAGACAAATGAGACGGTCTACCGCCGCAACGCCCATCCCCGTAATGTCTCATCCCTGAACGTTTCACAACTACCGGTTGACTGCGGCTGGAATTGTGACGGATCGACGCACTGAGCATGTCAGGGCGAGTTTTATAGAAATGCGTTTGGAAATAAAATCAGTAACAAAAACATCTTTCAAAATCATTTGGGGATGTTTTACTCACGAGGCTTGAAGGAATTTGATTTTCCACTTTGACAACTCTAAACTGTTTGGATGAATTCTATTTTTCAAGACTTCCAAGTTCGCCACAGGTCTCTATCACAGCGCAACTTGTTGCTATCGAAATTATATCTAGCTGAAATACAGTTGTAGGTCTATGTCACTCATCTTTCTTAGTTTGAACAACGGTCAATATTGAATTAAACGTTTAACCACTAACTGGATAAAACAAGAAGATGTTGGATAAATATTCCCGGCACAGCCCTGGAGTTGCGCCCGTCCCGAACACGGACCTGCAACTCAAACTACCGGAGAGCAACGTGGGTACCAGAGGCCAAGAGAAAGATAACGGGTCTGGGCAGAAACTGGTGGAGATAACGGGACCGGCTCTGTCCAAACGGAAACTACTGGTCGGTCTGGACCTGCTCTGTCTGGTTCTGGGTAAATACAATTTAGGCTATTAACTTTTTTGATTTTTTATCACATCAACCTTTTTATTTTTGATCTTTTACCATTTTATCGTATAACTTTATTTTTTATTTTTTACAATAAAAATAAATATTTTTTTTCAAATCAACGTTTTATAATTCAAGCCTACCTGGACCTGGGTTACCTGCTTCTGCTTTAATAAAAACGATCTTCGAGGTATTTTCATAAAAATAACTTACATTTTCAACAAACATTTTTTATTTTATTTTTATAGTTAACTTCAAATCTTCGAGTAGGTCTATAAAACATTTTCGTCATTCATTGTATTGTTTATTGTTAGGATATATCACAAATAATGGTGTATTCAGTGCTTCATGGCGACACTGAATCCCCTCTTGTCATTTTACTCTTTATTTTAAATCAAACTTTATTCACTAGAATTATTATTTTATAACAAACTTTATTCACTAGAATTATTATTTTATAACAAACTTTATTCACTAGAATTATTATTTTATAACAAACTTTATTCACTAGAATTATTATTTTATAACAAACTTTATTCACTAGAATTATTATTTTATAACAAACTTTATTCACTAGAATTATTATTTTATAACAAACTTTATTCACTAGAATTATTATTTTATAACGCGCGTTGAAGGCTTTCTGTTATACACGGCATGGTCAAAAGTATGTGGACACCTCTTCAAATGAGTGGATTCAGCTATTTCAGCCACACCCATTACTGACAGGTGTATAAAATCGAGCACACAGCAATGTAATCTCAATAGACAAACAGTGGCAGTAGAATGGCCTTACTGAAGAGCTCATTGACTTTCAACGTGGCACCACATTTCCAACAGTTCAGTTCGTCAAATTTCTCCACTGCTAGAGCTGCCCCGGTCAACTGTAAGTGCTGTTACTGGGAAGTGGAAACATCTAGGAGCATCAACGGCTCAGCCGCCAGGTGGAAAGGTGACGTAGGCTAGGCTAACTTTCATGAACTATTCAAATGTTGATATTTGAATCTTTTGCGATTTATTTGAAATATATTTGACTATGAAATAGTAGCCTATAGTTTCGTTGTTGTTTCGTATCTAGGCTATTTATGATACACAGTGAAGGTGCGGGTGCGTGAGGACATTGAATCAAGAATTAGCACTAGCGCAAATCAACAGGTTGGTCAACATTATCATAAACAATTTCTTCAACAAAAACGAAATAATTAGGGAAAAATAAATTGAAGCTCTAAATAATTCTCACTCTCAGTGTTCTCTCTCGCTGCACGCAAAGCCCTCGATGCCAGTTGGCTCGAGCAGGCCAAGGGAATTCTACTGTTTCCATGACAACCAGGGTTCAGGGAAGAGCGAGGCCTGGGGAATTGTGTGTAGTACAAATACATAAATAAACAATCTCTCTCTCTCTCTCTCTCTCTGTGTGTGTGTGTGTGTGTGTGTGCACTCCCAATTTCTCAAACTGTGGTTATGTAAGAGCAGCTAATTGACTTAGCTTATGTCCCAAATGACCCCATATTCCCTTTATAGTGTACTATTTTAACCAGGACCCATAGGTCTCTGCACTCTTCGAGAAAAAGTTCCAAAAGGTTCTTCGGCTGTCCCCATAGGAGATCCCTTTTTGGTTCCATGTAAGAACCCTCTGTAGAAAGGGTTCTACATGCAACCCAAAATGGTTCTACCTGGAACCAAAGGAGTTCTACCTGGAACCAAAAAGGGTTCTTCAAAGGGTTCTGGTATATGGGGACAGCTGAAGAACCCCTTTAGGTTCTAGATAGCATTTTTTTCCAATACAAGTGTGGGCCAATGTATATTATAGTGCACTACTTTGGCCCAGACTGGTTATAATAAAGGGTGAATAGGATGTCATTTTGGACACCTTTCTCTCTGATCCCCTTGTCTAGAGGAGAAGGATTGCTGATCAGGGATCATGTCCCCACCTGTCCCCTGTATTCATATTCACCGTGATCTACAAGGCTGCTACAGATGTGATGCAGGGACGGACTGGGACTAGAATCTGGCCTGGGCATTTCTAACACACTGACCCATTTCTTTCCCAGAGGCCACCGATTATTAGCCAAAATAAAGATCATTTTGTGCAATAACACCAATTCAGACCGGCTCACTGGGCTACAGATGGACCAATTCGGACTGGCCCACTGGGCTACAGATGGACCAATTCAGACCGGCCCACTGGGCTACAGATGGACCAATTCAGACCGGCCCACTGGGCTACAGATGGACCAATTCAGACCGGCCCACTGGGCTACAGATGGACCAATTCAGACCGGGCTACAGATGGACCAATTCAGACCGGCCCACTGGGCTACAGATGGACCAATTTGGCCAAGCTGCCCTATGACCAGTCCATCCTATATGTGATGTGTATGTGAGGACCAGTACCCTGGACAAAGCGATGGGGAGACTCTTGTTGTCTAGAGGAGTTGGAGTGCTGATCA
>NW_024607920.1:37500-42012 GCF_018296145.1 Oncorhynchus tshawytscha
GTTTGTGTGTTTGTTGGGGGGGAGGTGTGTGTGTTTGTGTGTTTGTTGGGGGGGTGTGTGTGTTTGTTGTGTTTGTTGGGGGCAGGTGTGTGTGTGTTTGTTGGGGGAGGTGTGTGTGTGTTTGTTGGGGGGGTGTGTGTGTGTGTTTGTTGGGGGTGTGTGTGTGTTTGTTGGGGGGGGTGTGTGTGTGTTCATGTGTTTGATGTGGGGAGGTATGTGTGTGTGTTTGTTGGGGGAGGTGTGTGTTTGTCTGTTTGTTGGGGGGGGCAGGTGTATGTGTGCTTGTGTGTTTGTTGGGGGAGGTGTGTGTGTGTTTGTTGGGGGTGTGTGTGTGTTTGTGTGTGTGTTTGTGTGTTTGTTGGGGGCAGGTGTGTGTGTGTTTGTTGGGGGAGGTGTGTGTGTGTTTGTTGGGGGAGGTGTATGTGTGTTTGTTGGGGGGCAGGTGTGTGTGTGTTTGTTGGGGGAGGTGTGTGTGTGTTTGTTGGGGGAGGTGTGTGTGTGTTTGTTGGGGGAGGTGTGTGTGTGTTTGTTGGGGGAGGTGTGTGTGTGTTCATGTGTTTGATGTGGGGGAGGTATGTGTGTGTGTTTGTTGGGGGGGTGTGTGTTTGTCTGTTTGTTGGGGGGGCAGGTGTATGTGTGTTTGTGTGTTTGTTGGGGGGCAGGTGTGTGTGTGTTTGTTGGGGGAGGTGTGTGTGTGTTCATGTGTTTGATGTGGGGGAGGTGTGTGTGTGTGTTTGTTGGGGGGAGGTGTGTGTTTGTCTGTTTGTTGGGGGGCAGGTGTATGTGTGTTTGTGTGTTTGTTGGGGGGCAGGTGTGTGTGTTTGTGTGTTTGTTGGGGGGTGTGTGTTTGTGTGTTTGTTGGGGGCAGGTGTGTGTGTGTTTGTTGGGGGAGGTGTGTGTGTGTTTGTTGGGGGAGGTGTGTGTGTGTTCATGTGTTTGATGTGGGGGGACGTGTGTGTGTGTGTTTGTTGGGGGGAGGTGTGTTTGTCTGTTTGTTGGGGGGCAGGTGTATGTGTGTTTGTGTGTTTGTTGGGGGGCAGGTGTGTGTGTGTTTGTTGGGGGGGGAGGTGTGTGTGTGTTTGTTGGGGGAGGTGTGTGTGTGTTCATGTGTTTGATGTGGGGGGAGGTGTGTGTGTGTGTTTGTTGGGGGGAGGTGTGTGTTTGTCTGTTTGTTGGGGGGCAGGTGTGTGTGTGTATAGTCAGCATTTGTTTTGTATTTTATTTTCAGGAAATCCTTCTTCTCTGGTCATGCTTCGTTTGCAATGTACACCATGCTGTATCTAGCAGTAAGTATCTCCCCACACACACACACACACACACACACACACACACACACACACACACACACACACACACACACACACACTGTGAACCATCCTCCCAGAGGGTCTGAAAGCAGAGAGTGATTGAAGAGAAGGGAGCTGAAAGGGAGGGAAAGAAAAGAGAGCAGGAGAAAAGAGGGATTGAAAGAGAGAAGAAGTAGGGCAGACAGAGAAGTTTTGTTCCCCTCGGGCAGGGGAGAGGTTTGACCTCTCTGTCTCTCTATACTACACTCCTATTGTGTGAGGGCAGGGCCGTAGAGAGAGAGTAGAGTCAGAACTGTGCTGCATCTTTGAAGATAAATAAGGCATAATGTGGTATAATATAGTATAATTCAGTATAATTCAGTATAATTTAGTATAATACTATGTACAAATAGTACATGTGTAGTAATCAACATTTTCCCTCCCTCCCTCCCTCCCTCCCTCCCTCCCTCCCTCCCTCCCTCCCTCCCTCCCTCCCTCCCTCCCTCCCTCTCTCTCTGCCTCCCTCCCTTCCTCCCTCCCTCCCTCTCTCTCTGCCTCCCTCCCTTCCTCCCTCCCTCTCTCTCTTCAGTTCTACCTCCAAGCCAGGTGGTGTTGGCGAGGGGCCAGGTTACTCAGACCCCTCGTACAGTTCTTCCTGGTTCTGCTAGCTGTGTATACAGGTACTTACAGGTCTATTGATAATGATCAGTGACAGGGGGAATCTACACCCATCTACTAAAGATTTCCTTGTCGTGGGACGACTCCCCAACTGATAATGACGTAGGGCCCCTTTCCCAGACACTGATTACGGCCGGGATTCAATCCCAGAGGCGTTGTCGACAAGCACACTGCACTGTCAACAACGTGCCTTTTAGAGAGGCGCTGTCCACAAGCACACTGCACTGTCAACAACATGCCTTTTAGAGAGGTGCTGTCCACAAGCACACTGCACTGTCAACAATGTGCCTTTTAGAGAGGCGCTGTCCACAAGCACACTGTACTGTCAACAACATGCCTTTTAGAGAGGCGCTGTCCACAAGCACACTGCACTGTCAACAATGTGCCTTTTAGAGAGGCGCTGTCCACAAGCACACTGCACTGTCAACAATGTGCCTTTTAGAGAGGCGCTGTCCACAAGCACACTGCACTGTCAATAATGTGCCTTTTAGAGAGGCGCTGTCCACAAGCACACTGCACTGTCAACAATGTGCCTTTTAGAGAGGCGCTGTCCACAAGCACACTGCACTGTCAACAATGTGCCTTTTAGAGAGGCGTGGCGACAAGCACACTGCACTGTCAACAATGTGCCTTTTAGAGAGGCGCTGTCCACAAGCACACTGCACTGTCAACAATGTGCCTTTTAGAGAGGCGCTGTCCACAAGCACACTGCACTGTCAACAATGTGCCTTTTAGAGAGGCGCTGTCCACAAGCACACTGCACTGTCAACAATGTGCCTTTTAGAGAGGCGCTGTCCACAAGCACACTGCACTGTCAACAATGTGCCTTTTAGAGAGGCGCTGTCCACAAGCACACTGCACTGTCAACAATGTGCCTTTTAGAGAGGCGCTGTCCACAAGCACACTGCACTGTCAACAATGTGCCTTTTAGAGAGGCGCTGTCCACAAGCACACTGCACTGTCAACAATGTGCCTTTTAGAGGCGTGGCGACAAGCACACTGCACTGTCAACAATGTGCCTTTTAGAGAGGCGCTGTCCACAAGCACACTGCACTGTCAACAATGTGCCTTTTAGAGAGGCGCTGTCCACAAGCACACTGCACTGTCAACAATGTGCCTTTTAGAGAGGCGCTGTCCACAAGCACACTGCACTGTCAACAATGTGCCTTTTAGAGAGGCGCTGTCCACAAGCACACTGTACTGTCAACAATGTGCCTTTTAGAGAGGCGCTGTCCACAAGCACACTGCACTGTCAACAATGTGCCTTTTAGAGAGGCGCTGTCCACAAGCACACTGCACTGTCAACAATGTGCCTTTTAGAGAGGCGTGTCGACAAGCACACTGTACTGTCAACAACGTGCCTTTTAGAGAGGCGTGTCGACAAGCACACTGTACTGTCAACAACGTGCCTTTTAGAGAGGCGTGTCGACAAGCACACTGCACTGTCAACAATGTGCCTTTTAGAGAGGCGTGTCGACAAGCACACTGTACTGTCAACAATGTGCCTTTTAGAGAGGCGTGGCGACAAGCACACTGCACTGTCAACAATGTGCCTTTTAGAGAGGCGTGTCGACAAGCACACTGTACTGTCAACAACGTGCCTTTTAGAGAGGCGTGTCGACAAGCACACTGCACTGTCAACAACGTGCCTTTTAGAGAGGCGCTGTCCACAAGCACACTGTACTGTCAACAATGTGCCTTTTAGAGAGGCGTGTCGACAAGCACACTGTACTGTCAACAACGTGCCTTTTAGAGAGGCGTGTCGACAAGCACACTGTACTGTCAACAACGTGCCTTTTAGAGAGGCGCTGTCCACAAGCACACTGCACTGTCAACAACGTGCCTTTTACAGGCACACCTTCCTGACGTTCGCGGAGATCGTGTTCACGTTAAATTCTGCACACGTCAGTTCCAGCTTAAATGTCCTGTCAGAGTCAGTTGGTTTATGGACACCACAGATTTGACTGAATCTCAACCTAAACCTACATTCTGGGCTAAGAAGCATTTTTCAATGGAGAATCGTCATTGAACATGTTTTTTAATCCAGGACGAGGCGTAATCTGTGTCTGGGAATCCAGCCCATTATATAGTCTGACTGACATTGCTGATATGTTATACTGGTCTATGGATGTTCATAGCCTCTCAGAACTCTCCCTGAGTGGTCCGTCCACAATGTGGTTATTCATCTGGACTATGGATGTTCATAGCCTCTCAGAACTCTCCCTGAGTGGTCCGTCCACAATGTGGTCATTCATCTGGACTACTGTCTTTTCAGGTGTTGTTTAATCTCTACTATGAGTAAAGAAAAATAAATAAATAATAATTAAATACATTTTCCTAATACATTTTCCTGGCTGTCTGGTGTAGTTTTGATAGAATCCTGGTCTTGTCTGGTCAATTGTTGTCACTTTGTTCAGTTGCGGTTTTCTAGTGGTGATGAAGGAGAGTCGGACCAAACTGCAGCGTGTCGATTGCGATCCATATTTATTAAACAAAACGTAAACACGACTAAACACTAAACACTACAAAACAATAAACGTAATGAAAA
>NW_024607921.1:0-20000 GCF_018296145.1 Oncorhynchus tshawytscha
AGAGAAAGGAGAGGGAGGAAAGAGAGAGAGAAAGGAGAGGGAGAAAGAGAGAGAGACAGGAGAGGGAGGAAAAGAGAGAGAGAGAGAGACAGAAAGAGAGAGAGAAAGGAGAGGGAGGAAAGAGAGAGAGAAAGGAGAGGGAGGAAAGAGAGAGAGAAAGAAAGGAAAGAGGGAGACAGAAAGGAGAGGGAGGAAAGAGAGAGAGACAGAAAGAGAGAGAGAAAGGAGAGGGAGAAAGAAAGAGAGAGAAAGGAGAGGGAGGAAAGAGAGAGAGAAAGGAGAGGGAGGAAGAGGGAGAAAGAGAGACAGAAAGAGAGAAGAGAGAAGGAGAGGGAGGAAAGAGAGAGAGAAAGGAGAGGGAGGAAAGAGAGAGAGAGAGAAAGAGAGAAAGGAGAGGGAGGAAAGAGAGAGAGGAAAGAGAGGAGAAAGGAAGGGAGAGAGAGAGAAAGGAGAGGGAGGAAAGAGAGAGAGAAAGGAGAGGGAGGAAAGAGAGAGAGAAAGAGAAAGAGGAGGAAAGAAAGAGAAAGAGAGGAGAAAGAGAGAGAGGAGAAAGAGAAAAAGAGAGAGAAAGAGAGAGGGAGAGAGAGAAAGAGAGAGACAGAGAGAGAGAGAAAGGAGAGGGAGGAAAGAGAGAGAGAAAGGAGAGGGAGGAAAGAGAGAGAGAAAGAGAGAGAGGAGAGGGTGGAAAGAGAGAGAGAAAGGAGAGGGAGGAAAGAGAGAGAGAAAGGAGAGGGAGGGAGGAAAGAGAGAGAGAAAGGAGAGGGAGGAAAGAGAGAGAGAAAGGAGAGGGAGGAAAAGAGAGAGAAAGAAGGGAGGGAAAGGGAGAGAGAGAGAAAGAGAGAGAGAAAGGAGAGGGAGGAAAGAGAGAGAGAAAGAGAGAGAGAGGAGAGGGGAAAGAGAGAGAGAAAGGAGAGGGAGGAAAGAGAGAGAGAAAGGAGAGGGAGGAGAGAGAGAGAGACAGAAAGGAGAGGGAGAGAGGAGAGAGAGAAAGAGAAAGAGAGAAAGAGAGAGAGAGAGAGAGAGGAGAGGAGGAAAGAGGGAGGAAAGAGAGAGAGAAAGGAGAGGAGAGAAAGGAGAGAGGAAAGAGAGAGAGAAAGGAGAGGGAGGAAAGAGAGAAAGGAGAGGGAGGAAAGAGAAGAGAAAGGAGAGGGAGGAAAGAGAGAGAGAAAGGAAAGAGGAGACAGAAAGAGAGAGAGAAAGGAGAGGGAGGAAAGAGGAGAGAAAGGAGAGGGAGAGAAGAGAAAGGAGAGGGAGGGGAAAGAGAGAGAGAAAGGAGAGGGAGGAAAGAGAGAGAGAAAGAGAAGAGAGAAAGGAGAGGGAGGAAAGAGAGAGAAAGAAAGGAAAGAGAGAGAGACAGAAAGAGAGAGAGAAAGGAGAGGGAGGAAAGAGAGAGAGACAGAGAGAGAGAAAGGAGAGGGAGGAAAGAGAGAGAGAGAAAGGAGAAAGGAGGGAGGAAAGAGAGAGAGAAAGGAGAGGGAGGAAAGGAGAGAGAAGAAAGAGAGAGAGAAAGGAGAGGGAGGAAAGAGAGAGAGAGAGGAGAAAGAGAGAAAGAAAGAGAGAGGAAAGAGAGAGAGAAAGAGAGGGAGAGGGAGGAAAGAGAGAGAGAAAGGAGGGGAGGAAAGAGAGAGAGAAAGGAGAGGGAGGAAAGAGAGAGACAGAAAGAGAGAGAGAAAGGAGAGAGAAAGAGAAAGGAGAGGAGAAAGAGAAAGAAAGGAGGGAGAAAGAGAGAGAAAGGAGAGGGAGGAAAGAGAGAGAGAAAGGAGAGGGAGGAAAGAGAGAGAGGAAGGGAGAAAGAGAGAGAGAGAAGAGAGGAGAGGAGGAAAAGAGAGAGAAAGGAGAGGGAGGAAGAGAGAAAGGAGAGGGAGGAAAGAGAGAGAGAAAGGAGAAGAGGAAAGAGAGAGAGAAAGGAGAGAGAGAGAGAGAAAGGAGAGGGAGGAAAGAGAGAGAAAGAAAGAAGAGAGAAAGGAGAGGGGGAAAGAGAGAGAGAAAGAGAGAGAAAGAGAAGAGAGGGAGGAAAAGAGAGAGAGAAAGGAGAGGGAAGAGAGAGAGACAAAAGGAGAGGGAGGAAAGAGAGAGAGAGAGAAAAGAGGGAGGAGAGGGACAGAAAGAGAGAGAGAAAGGAGAGGGAGGAAAGAGAGAGAGAAGAGAAAGGAGAGGGAGGAAAGAGAGAGAGGAGGAGAAGAGAGAGAGAAAAGGAGAGGGAGGAAAAGAGAGAAAGAGAGAGAGAGAAAGGAGAGAAGGAAAGAGAGAGGAGGAAAGAGAAAGAGAGAAAGGAGAGGGAAAGAAAGAGAGAGAGAGAAAAGAGAGAGAAAGGAAAGAGAGAGAGGAGAAGAGAGAGAGAAAGGAGAGGGAGGAAAGAGAGAGAGAAAGGAGAGGGAGGAAGAGAGAGAAAGGAGAGGGGGGAAAGAGAGAGAGAAAGGAGAGGGAGAGAAAGAGAGAGAGAAAGGAGAGGGAGAAAGAGAGAGAGAAAGGAGAGGGAGGAAAGAAGAGAGAGAGAAAGGAGAGGGGGACAGAGAGAGAGAGAGAAAGGAGAGGGAGGAAGAGAGAGAGACAGAAAGAGAGAGAGAAAGAGAGAGGAGAGGAAAGAGAGAGAGACAGAAAGAGAGAGAGAAAGGAGAGGGAGGAAAGAGAGAGAGACAGAAAGAGAGAGAGAAAGGAGAGGGAGGAAAAAGAGAGAGAGAAAGGAGAGGGAGGAAAGGAGAGACAGAAAGAGAGAGAGAAAGGAGAAAGGGAGAAAGGAGAGAAGAGAGAGAGAGAGAGAGAGAAAGGAGAGGGAGGAAAAGAGAGAGACAGAAAGAGAGAGAGAAAGGAGAGGGAGGAAAAGAGAGAGAGAAAGGAGAGGGAGGAAAGAGAGAGAGACAGAGGGAGAGAGAGAGAAAGGAGAGGGAGGAAGGGAGGAGAGAGAGACAGAGAGAGAGAGAGAAAGGAGAGGGAGGAAAGAGAGAGAGAAAGGAGAGGGAGGAAAGAGAGAGAGAAAGGAGAGGGGGGAAAGAGAGAGAGAAAGGAGAGGGAGGAAAGAGAGAGAGAAAGGAGAGAGAGAAAGGAGAGGGAGGAAAGAGAGAGAGAAAGGAGAGGGGGAATCTTCAGATTTTTCTTCTTCCTCTGATCGGGTAAACAAAGAAATTAAAATAATTCTGCTCGAGACAATGAAGTGGTTTATAAACCTTCTAACTCAACACGTGCATTTCTGATTCAGAGTTTGTTGATTTCCAGCAGGTTTTTTAATTAAAAGGATTTGGTCCCACGTGGAGTACAGGCCTTGAGTAAATGTAAGCCTTGATAGGTGTAAAATGTGTGAATAGTGAACACACAAATAACAAAATGCATCCACCCCCCCCGGAAATCTGTCCCAACCCGTTGTTTTGGGAATGGGCCTGTGTGTGTGTGTGTGTGTGTGTGTGTGTGTGTGTGTGTGTGTGTGTGTGTGTGTGTGTGTGTGTGTGTGTGTGTGTGTGTGTGTGTGTGTGTGTGTGTGTGTGTGTGTGTGTGTGAGAAGTTCAACACTGTGGTGATGGTGGTGTCGTCGTTTGAAACCTGTTTCTCTCAGGATTAAGTTGAATTTACCCAACAGTTTTTATGGACTGAAAAGACGATAATTACACTAATACAGTTTATCTCAGGATCACAGCTCTGTGTGATCAGATTTGACCAGTTGGATGGTTTTATAACCTGAAATCAGGTGTTTTTATAGGTAGATTTGACCAGTTGGATGGTTTTATAAACTGAAATCAGGTGTTTTTATAGGTAGATATGACTAGTTTAATGGTTTTATAAACTGAAATCAGGTGTTTTTATAGGTAGATATGACTAGTTTAATGGTATTATAAACTGAAATCAGGTGTTTTTATAGGTAGATATGACTAGTTTAATGGTTTTATAACCTGAAATCAGGTGTTTTTATAGGTAGATATGACCAGTTTCAGTTTCCTCAGTCCGTACGGTGGGATCCAGATCGATTTCACCAAACACTTGTATCCACTGAAATGGTCATAAAGCTGTTGGTAGGTAGGTAGAAGTGTTGTTGACAGTTCCCTCGGTATCTCTGTCTTATCACACTCACAGTAACTAGACTACCACCTGATACCACCTGATACCACCTGATACCACCTGATACCACCTGATGCCACCTGATACCATGCTGCCCTGAACAGCTGGGTGTTTAACGTGGACCAGAGCGATGAAGGCACCCTTCGTTAAGTGTACTTCCTGCTAAACCCCCCTGGGAAACATTCTGTTCCACATCCACTGGGGGTATCCCAGCTGGGCTTCATTAGGGTCCTCCAGGGTCCTCTCTCCGGAGACCTGCTCACCCCTCCACTGCTCTGCCCTACCAGCCACCTGTGTACTAGCTAGCTAGATAATTAGCTCTGGATGGATGGATGGATGGATGGTGTATATTAGCTAGCTAGATAACTAGCTCTGTGTCTGTGGATGGATGGATGGATGGATGGATGGTGTATATTAGCTAGCTAGATAACTACCTCTGTGTCTGTGGATGGATGGATGGATGGATGGATGGATGGTGTATATTAGCTAGCTAGATAACTAGCTCTGGAGCTGTGGATGGATGGATGGATGATGTATATTAGCTAGCTAGATAACTAGCTCTGTGTCTGTGGATGGATGGATGGATGGTGTATATTAGCTAGCTAGATAACTACCTCTGTGTCTGTGGATGGATGGATGGATGGATGGTGTATATTAGCTAGCTAGATAACTACCTCTGTGGATGGATGGTGTATATTAGCTAGCTAGATAACTAGCTCTGGGGCTATGGATGGATGGATGGATGGTGTATATTAGCTAGCTAGATAACTAGCTCTGTGGCTGTGGATGGATGGATGGATGGTGTATATTAGCTAGCTAGATAACTAGCTCTGGGGCTATGGATGGATGGATGGATGGTGTATATTAGCTAGCTAGATAACTAGCTCTGGGGCTGTGGATGGATGGATGGTACCCTCCAGGAGGCCAGGCGGCCCACAGCCTGATGTAGTAGCATTTCTCCTCCCCCTCGTCTCCCCAGCGCCTCGTTCCTTTGGCTGTAACTGACAGATGAGTTAAGGAGCAGTAGCAGCAGGATCTCTGGGCTACTTACCAGTTATGAGGAGTGGAGCGCTGGCCTTGTCTGTCGGGCCTCTGTCTCTTTCTCTACTGCTGGGGTCATTATTTACCTAGACCCCACCCGGGCCCTCTCCTTCTCCTTCTTCTCTCTCTCTTTCCCTCTGTCGGGCCTCTGTCTCTCCTCCCTCATTCTCTCCCTCCCTCCACCCTCTCTCTCCTCTCTCTCTCTCCCCACTCTCTCTATATCTCCCCCAATCTCTCTGCCCCCCCCCCATTCATTTATTCAGCCATTCATTAATTTATTCATTTATTCAGCCATTCATTAATTTATTCACCATTTAATTATCTCAGCCATTCATTAATTTATTCATTTATTCAGCCATTCATTAATTATTCATTTATTCAGCCATTCATTAATTTATTCAGCCATTCATTAATTTATTCAGTCATTCATTAATTTTTATTCATTTATTCAGTCATTCATTTATTCATTTATTCAGCCATTCATTAATATTCATTTATTCAGCCATTCATTCATTTATTCAACCTTTCATTCATTTATTCAGCCATTCATTTAATTATCTGTACCTTCATTTGTTCAGCCCTTCAGCCGTTCATTAATTTGTAGTCAGATTCACTCATACATAGTAGCAGTGAAAGGGTTATTGTTTCCTCTCTTGACCCTGTTGTTTTAAACATGGGTATTTTAAAGCAGTTTCCTGTAAAAGGCCCGTCTCAGCTTCACCATGGAAACGACCTCATGTAACGCCGGTCCTCCAACAAATGAACTTTGATTGCAGGTCCAGGCAAGTAGATGTTACATGACGACACAGACATCTGTGTTGGGGGGATTCACTGATTCACTCTGATTCATTCTGATTCACGCTGATTCTGATTCACTCTGATTCTCTGATACACTCTGATTCACTATGATTCTCTGATTCACTCTGATTCACTCTGATTCACTCTGATTCACAGTGGTGGTGTAGAGCTGAGCTCACCACAGAGTATCTCTCTCTCTAGCTCTCTTCCCCCTCTCTCTCTCTCTCGAGCTCTTTTCCCCCTCTCGCTCTCTGGCTCTCTTCCCCCTCTCTCTCTCTCTCTAGCTCTCTTCCCCTCTCTATCTTGAGCTCTTTTCACCCTCTCTCTCTAGCTCACTCCCCCTCTCTCTCGAGCTCTTTTCCCCTCTCGCTCTCTGGCTCTCTTCCCCTCTCTCTCTATCTCTCTTCTCCTCCTTTCTCTCGAGCTCTTATCCCCCCTCTTTCTAGCTCAGCTTCCCCTCTCTCTCTCCCCCTCTCTCTCTCTAGCTCTCTTCCCTCTCTCTTCTCTCTCTAGCTCTCTTCTCTATCTCTCCTCTCTCTCTATCTTCCCCTCTCTCTCTCTCTAGCTCTCTTCCCCCCCTCTCTCTCTCTCTAGCTCTCTCCCCCCTCTCTCTCTCTCTAGCTCTCTCTCTCCTCTCTCTCTCTCTCTCTCTCTCTCTCTCTCTCTCTCTTCCCTCTCTCTCTTCCCTCTCTCTCTCTAGCTCTCTTCCTCTCTCTCTCTCTCTAGCTCTCTTCCCTCCTCTCTCTATCTCTTACCCCCCTCTCTCTTACCCTCTCTACCCCTCTCCCTCTCTCTCCCTCTCTCTCTCTTCCTCTCTCTCTCTCTCTCTCTGTATGAGATAGAAAAGGCATAACCAGTGGCCACTAATAGCATCTGAACTAGCGATGCATTCTGGAAGCTTCCGAGCTGGCCGACATATTTCCAAAGACCTCAGCAATCAGCCTGACAAGCTAACAATGCATCAAAGACACACAAAAAATGCAGTGGTCGACAGACAGACAGACAGACAGACAGACAGACAGGAGGAACCTTTTTGTGTGATTCCAGACATGTAGCCAGATCCAATTCTGTCATTTCTCTTTATCTGTCTCTCTCGCTCGCCCTCTCGCTCTCTCTCTCGCTCGCCCCCTCTCTCTCTCTCTCCCCTCTCCCCCCTCTCTCTCTCTTGCTCTCTCTCTCCTCTCTCTCTCTCTCTCCCACTCTCTCTCTCTCTCTCTCTCTTTCACCCTCTCCTCTCTCTCTCCCCCTTCTCTCTTTCACTCTCCCCCTCTCTCCTCTCCCCTCTCCCCTCTCTCTCTCTCTTCACTCTCCCTCTCCCTCTCTCTCCCCCTCTCTCTCTCTCTCGTGCACCTCTCTCTCTCTCTCTCTCTCCCCCTCTCTCTCTCTCTCTCTCCTCCTCTCTCTTTCTCTCTCTCTTTCTCTCTCCCCCTCTCTCTCTCTCCCCCTCTCCTCACTGTTGTTTCTCTCTTATTCCAGGAACCATTTATTCCACTGTCGTATCTTATTCCAGGAACAATTTATTCCACTGTCGTATCTTATTCCAGGAACCATTTATTCCACTGTCGTATATCAGTAACTTATTCCAGGAACCATTTATTCCACTGTCGTATCTCAGTATCTTATTCCAGGAACCATCTATTTCCCGTATCTCAGTCTTATTCCAGGAACCATTTATTCCACTGTCGTATCTCAGTATCTTATTCCAGGAACCATCTATTTCACTGTCGTATCTCAGTAACTTATTCCAGGAACCATCTATTTCTCTCCGTATCTCAGTAACTTATTCCAGGAACCATCTATTTCACTCCGTATCTCAGTATCTTATTCCAGGAAACATTTATTCCACTGTCGTATCTCAGTATCTTATTCCAGGAACCATCTATTTCACTCCGTATCTCAGTATCTTATTCCAGGAACCATCTATTTCACTCCGTATCTCAGTAACTTATTCCAGGAACCATCTATTTCACTGTCGTAACTTATTCCAGGAACCATCTATTTCACTGTCGTATCTCAGTAACTTATTCCAGGAACCATTTATTCCACTGTCGTATCTCAGTAATCTTATTCCAGGAACCATCGTATCTCAGTAACTTATTCCACCTGTCGTATCTCAGTAACTTATTCCAGGAACCATCTATTCCACTGTCGTATCTCAGTAACTTATTCCAGGAACCATTTATTCCACTGTTATCTCAGTAACTTATTCCAGGAACCATCTATTTCACTGTCGTATCTCAGTAACTTATTCCAGGAACCATCTCTTTCACTGTCGTATCTCAGTAACTTATTCCAGGAACCATCTATTTCACTGTCGTATCTCAGTAACTTATTCCAGGAACCATCTATTTCACTGTCGTATCTCAGTAACTTATTCCAGGAACCATCTATTTCACATTTGTCGTATCTCAGTAACTTATTCCAGGAACCATTGTCACTTAGTTATTCATTCGATCGGACGAGTCTGTCCAGGACATACAGTAGGACACCACAGCACCTTCTGAAAATATTCAGACTACTTGACTTTTTCCACATTTTGTTACGTTACAGACTTATTATAAAGTGGATTAAATATTTTTTCCCCTCATCAATCTACACACAATATCCCATGATTTTTTTTTTTTTTCACCTTTATTTAACCAGGTAGGCTAGTTGAGAACAGGTTCTCATTTACAACTGCGACCTGGCCATGATGCCGAAGAATGGAAAATATCCTCTCTACCCTCCTCTCTCTACCCTCCTCTCTCTACCCTCCTCTCTCTACCCTGCTATCTACCCTCCTCTCTCTCCTCTCCTCTCTCTACCCTCCTCTCTCTACCCTCCTCTCTCTACCCTCCTCTCTCTACCCTCCTCTCTCTACCCTGCTATCTACTCACTCCTCTCTCTCCTCTCCTCTCTCTACCCTCCTCTCTCTACCCTCCTCTCTCTACCCTCCTCTCTCTACCGTCCTCTCTACTCTACCCTCCTCTCTCTACCCTCCTCTCTCTACCCTCCCTCTCTCACTCCTCTCTCTACCCCCTCCTCTCTCTACCCTGCTATCTACTCACTCCTCTCTCTACCCTCCTCTCTCTCTCTCCTCTCTCTACCCTCCTCTTTCTACCCTCCTCCTACTCCTCCTCTCTCTACCCTCCTCTCTCTACTCTCTCTCTACTCACTCCTCTCTCTACCCTCCTCTCTACTCACTCCTCTCTCTACCCTCCTCTCTCTACTCTCCTCTCTACTCACTCCTCTCTCTACCCTCCTCTTTCTACCCTCCTCTCTACTCGCTCCTCTCTCAACCCTCCTCTCTCTACCCTCCTCTCTCTACCCTCCTCTCTACTCCCCTCTCTCTACCCTCTCTCTCTCTACTCTCATTTCTCTACTCTCCTCTCTCTACCCTCCTCTTTCTACCCTCCTCTTTCTACCCTCCTCTCTCTACCCTCCTCTTTCTACCCTCCTCTCTACTCCTCCTCTCTCTACCCTCCTCTCTACTCACTCCCTCTCTCTACCCTCCTCTCTCTACTCTCCTCTCTCTACTCACTCCTCTCTCTACCCTCCTCTTTCTACCCTCCTCTCTACTCGCTCCTCTCTCTACCCTCCTCTCTCTACCCTCCTCTCTCTACCCTCCTCTCTACTCACTCCTCTCTCTCCTCTCCTCTCTCTACTCTCCTCTCTCTACCCTCCTCTCTCTCCTCTCCTCTCTCTCCTCTCCTCTCTCTACCCTCCTCTCTCTCCTCTCCTCTCTCTCCCTCTCCTCTCTCTCCCTCTCTCTCTCTCTCTCCTCTCCTCTCTCTCCTCTCCTCTCTCTACCCTCCTCTCTCTACTATCCTCTCTACCCTCCTCTCTCTACTATCCTCTCTACCCTCCTCTCTCTCCTCTCCTCCTCTCCTCCTCCTCTCTCTGCTATCCTCTCTCCTCTCCTCTCTCTACCCTCCTCTCTCTACTATCCTCTCTACCCTCCTCTCTCTCCTCTCCTCTCTCTCCTCTCCTCTCTCTCCTCTCTTCTCTCTCCTCTCTTCTCTCTACCCTCCTCTCTCTACTATCCTCTCTACCCTCCTATCTCTACCCTCCTCTCTCTCTCTCTCTCTCCTCTCCTCTCTCTCCTCTCCTCTCTACTCACTCATCTCTCTCCTCTCCTCTCTCTACTCTCCTCTCTCTACCCTCCTCTCTCTCCTCTCCTCTCTCTCCTCTCTCTCCTCTCCTATCTCTACCCTCCTCTCTCTACTATCCTCTCTACCCTCCTCTCTCCCATCTCTCTCCTCTCTCCCATCTCTCTCCCATCTCTCTCCTCTCTTCTCTCTCTGCTCTCCTCTCTCTACCCTCTCTTCTCCTCTCCTCTCTCTACTATCCTCTCTAGCCTCCTCTCTCCCATCTCTCTCCTCTCTCTCTCTCCTCTCTCTCCCCTCTCTCTCTCCTCACTTTCTCCTTTCTCTCTCCTCTCTCTCCCCTCTCTCTCTCATCTCTCCCCTCTCTTTCTCCTCTCTCTCTCTCCTCTTTCTCCTCTCTCCCCTCTCTCCTCTCCTCTCTCTCCCAACTCTCTCTCCTCTCCTCTCTCTCCTCTCTCTTTCTTCGTATCTCCGTATGAGCCACTAGTTCCAGGTGTTATTCCAGGTGTCTCTTCTCATAATAACAGCCCATTTTTACAGCTTCAGGTTGCCCATATGTTTTTGGTAAAGCAGAGTAATTACATAGAAGGTTGTTGTGTTCAGTCCCTCTGTAAGCCAGACAATGTTTTTGGGCTTCAGTCACTCTAAGCCAGACAGAACAGTTGTGGGGTTCAGTCCCTCTAAGCCAGACGGACAATGTTTTGGGGGTTCAGTCCCTCTGTGAGCCAGACGGAATGGTTTTGGGGTTCAGTCCCTCTCTAAGCCAGACGGAACCGTTTTGGGGTTCAGTCCCTCTGTAAACCAGACGGAACCGTTTTGGGGTTCAGTCCCTCTGTAAGCCAGACGGAACCGTTTTGGGGTTCAGTCCCTCTCTAAGCCAGACGGAACCGTTTTGGGGTTCAGTCCCTCTCTAAGCCAGACGGAACCGTTTTGGGGTTCAGTCCCTCTGTAAACCAGACGGAACCGTTTTGGGGTTCAGTCCCTCTAAGCCAGATGGAACCGTTTTGGGGTTCAGTCCCTCTAAGCCAGACGGAACAGTTTTGGGGTTCAGTCCTCTTATGGCCCATTGAGTCAGCTGTGTTGCCAGTGAAGCGTCACTCAGTTGTAGAAGCACCACACCCAACTCCTTCCTTCTGGAGTCACTCACTCATTCACTCACACACACACAATCACTCACTCACTCACTCACTCACTTACTCTCACACGCACACACACGTCACGACAATGGAAATGACTCTACTATAATACAAACCCACAGACAGACAACCCATCTGACTACAATACAAACCCACAGACAGACAACCCATCTGACTACAATACAAACCCACAGACACACAACCCATCTGACTACAATACAAACCCACAGAGAGACAACACAACCAATCTGACTACAATACAAACTCATCTGACTACAATACAAACCCATCTGACTACAATACAACCCATCTGACTATAATACAAACCCATCTGACTACAACACAAACCCATCTGACTACAACACAAACCCATCTGACTACAATACAAACCCATCTGACTATAATACAAACCCATCTGACTACAACACAAACCCATCTGACTACAACACAAACCCATCTGACTACAATACAAACCCATCTGACTATAATACAAACCCATCTGACTACAATACAACCCATCTGACTACAATACAACCAATCTGACTACATTACAAACCCATCTGACTACAATACAAACACATATAATACAAACCCATCTGACTATAATACAAACCCATCTGACTACAATACAACCCATCTGACTACAATACAACCCATATGACTACAATACAAACCCATATGACTACAATACAACCCATCTGACTACAATATGACCCATCTGACTACAATACAACCAATCTGACTACATTACAAACCCATCTGACTACAATACGACCCATCTGACTACAATACAAACCCATCTAATACAAACCCATCTAATACAAACCCATCTGACTACAATACAAACCCATCTGACTACAATACAAACCCATCTGACTACAATACAAACCCATCTGACTACAATACAAACCCATCTGACTACAATACAAACCCATCTGACTACAATACAACCAATCTGACTACAATACAAACCCACAGACAGACAACACAACCCATCTGACTACAATACAAACCCATCTGACTACAATACAAACCCATCTGACTACAATACAAACCCATCTGACTACAATACAAACCCATCTGACTACAATACAACCCATCTGACTATAATACAAACCCATCTGACTATAATACAACCCATCTGACTACAATACAACCAATCTGACTACAATACAAACCCATCTGACTACAATATGACCCATCTGACTACAATACAAACCCATCTGACTACAATACAAACCCATATGACTACAATACAAACCCATCTGACTACAATACAACCCATCTGACTACAATACGACCCATCTGACTACAATACAAACCCATCTAATACAAACCCATCTGACTATAATACAAACCCATCTGACTACAATACAAACCCATCTGACTATAATACAAACCCATCTGACTACAACACAAACCCATCTGACTACAATACAACCAATCTGACTACAATACAAACCCATCTGACTACAATACGACCCATCTGACTACAATACAAACCCATCTAATACAAACCCATCTGACTATAATACAAACCCATCTGACTACAATACAAACCCATCTGACTATAATACAAACCCATCTGACTACAATACAAACCCATCTGACTATAATACAAACCCATCTGACTACAACACAAACCCATCTGACTACAATACAACCAATCTGACTACATTACAAACCCATCTGACTACAATATGACCCATCTGACAAAAATTAAAACCCATCTGACTACAATACAATCCATATGACTACAATACAAACCCATCTGACTACAATAAAACCCATCTGACTACAATACAAACCCATCTAATACAAACCCATCTGACTGCAATACAACCCATCTGACTACAATACGACCCATCTGACTACAATACAACCCATCTGACTACAATACAAACCCATCTAATACAAACCCATCTGACTACAATACAACCCATCTGACTACAATGCAACCCATATGACTACAATACAACCCATCTGACTACAATACAACCCATCTGACTACAATACAACCAATCTGACTACAATACAAACCCACAGACAGACAACACAACCCATCTGACTACAATACAAACCCATCTGACTACAATACAAACCCATCTGACTACAATACAAACCCATCTGACTACAATACAAACCCATCTGACTACAATACAAACCCATATGACTACAATACGACCCATCTGACTACAATACAAACCCACAGACACACAACCCATCTGACTACAATACAAACCCACAGACAGACAACACAACCAATCTGACTACAATACAAACTCATCTGACTACAATACAAACCCATCTGACTATAATACAAACCCATCTGACTACAATACAAACCCATCTGACTACAATACAAACCCACAGACAGACAGACAACCAATCTGACTACAATACAAACCCATCTGACTACAATACAAACCCATCTGACTACAATACAAACCCATCTGACTACAATTACAACCCATCTGACTATAATACAAACCCACAGACACACAAACCATCTGACTACAATACAAACCCATCTGACTATAATACAAACCCATCTGACTACAACACAAACCCATCTGACTACAATACAACCAATCTGACTACAATACAAACCCATCTGACTACAATATGACCCATCTGACTACAATACAAACCCATCTAATACAAACCCATCTGACTATAATACAAACCCATCTGACTACAATACAACCAATCTGACTACAATACAAACCCATCTGACTACAATACAACCCATCTGACTACAATACCACCCATCTGACTAAAATACAACCCATATGACTACAATACAAACCCATCTGACTACAACACAAACCCATCTGACTACAATACAACCAATCTGACTACACAACAAACCCATCTGACTACAATATGACCCATCTGACTACAATACAACCTATCTGACTACAATACAACCCATATGACTACAATACAAACCCATCTGACTACAATACAACCCATCTGACTACAATACGACCCATCTGACTACAATACAACCCATCTGACTACAATACAACCCATCTGACTACAATACAAACCCATCTGACTACAATACAACCCATCTGACTACAATACAACCCATCTGACTACAATACAAACCCATCTGACTACAATACGACCCATCTGACTACAATACAACCCATCTGACTACAATACAACCCATATGACTACAATACAAACCCATATGACTACAATACAAACCCATCTGACTACAATACAACCCATCTGACTACAACACAACCCATCTGACTACAATACGACCCACAGACTCAGCGTGAACTCGAGCTCGGAGAGACTTCAGACTGTCTATGGCGCTTTATGTTCCACACCTGCACAATACTATTGAATGAAGAAATGTATTGAGGAAGGGTTCAAGTAGTATGCTAGTATGGCTATTGGAACACAGCCTCTGTATATGACCGGGGAACAAGGCCTGGGAACAGGAATGTGGACAGGAAGACCGTGTTTTCTATTCCTCCACTTGGGTTGGAGGTGAAAGGTTAAGGATTCCCCAGAGCCCTGCCGAACCTCTTGAATATGAACGACTCTGGGTCGAGCAGACGTCAGTAGGCCGGGGGGTGGGGGGGTCCACTTCATGTGTTTAGAGATGGACTTCTGTCAATAAGTGCACATTGATCCACGTTAGATGGCTGGAGGAGATGGTAAATGATGCCACAGGAGGAGACTCCAACCCACAACAGCAGGAAGAGGAATTACGATCAGGAGAGAGGAAAGAAGCACGTATTCAAAAAAATGGTCTTGGAGAGTGCTGATCTGGGATCAGGGGCCGAGTGTATCAAGAGTCTCGGTGTAGGAGTGAAGTGCTGATCTGGGATCAGGGGCCGAGTGTATCAAGCGTCTCGGTGTAGGAGTGAAGTGCTGATCTAGGATCAGGGGCCGAGTGTATCAAGAGGCTTAGTGTAGGAGTGAAGTGCTGATCTGGGATCAGGGGCCGAGTGTATCAGGCGTCTCGGTGTAGGAGTGAAGTGCTGATCTGGGATCAGGGGCCGAGTGTATCAAGCGTCTCGGTGTAGGAGTAAAGTGCTGATCTGGGATCAGGGGCCGAGTGTATCAAGAGGCTTAGTGTAGGAGTGAAGTGCTGATCTGGGATCAGGGGCCAAGTGTATCAAGCGTCTCGGTGTAGGAGTGAAGTGCTGATCTGGGATCAGGGGCCGAGTGTATCAAGCGTCTCGGTGTAGGAGTGAAGTGCTGATCTGGGATCAGATCCTATCCATATGACCTCATGTATTGGTATTTGTTATTTTGGTCAGCAGAGTTTGGTTTCTCAGGATGTCCACAGAGGTCGAGGTTCATTTCAGATACTTGTCTCCCAACCTCATCCGTCTCAGCAGGAAACATGACATGTTGTCTTCAGCGCCACTATTCCACCTCTCTCTGTTCTGTTGTGGTGGTTCCACTATTCCACCTCTCTCTGTTCTGTTGTGGTGGCTCCACTATTCCACCTCTCTCTGGACATGAAAGGTTGTCTTCAGCTCCACTATTCCACCTCTCTGTTCTGTTGTGGCGGCTCCACTATTCCACCTCTCTCTGTTCTGTTGTGGCGGCTGCACTATTCCACCTCACTCTGTTCTGTTGTGGTTCCACTATTCCACCTCTCTCTGTTCTGTTGTGGCTCCACTATTCCACCTCTCTCTGTTCTGTTGTGGTTCCACTATTCCACCTCACTCTGTTCTGTTGTGGTTCCACTATTCCACCTCTCTCTGTTCTGTTGCGGCTCCACTATTCCACCTCTCTCTGGACATGAAAGGTTGTCTTCAGCTCCACTATTCCACCTCTCTCTGTTCTGTTGCGGCTCCACTATTCCACCTCTCTCTCTGGACATGAAAGGTTGTCTTCAGCTCCACTATTCCACCTCTCTCTGTTCTGTTGTGGTTCCACTATTCCACCTCACTCTGTTCTGTTGTGGTTCCACTATTCCACCTCTCTCTGTTCTGTTGCGGCTCCACTATTCCACCTCTCTCTCTGGACATGAAAGGTTGTCTTCAGCTCCACTATTCCACCTCACTCTGTTCTGTTGTGGTTCCACTATTCCACCTCTCTCTGTTCTGTTGCGGCTCCACTATTCCACCTCTCTCTCTGGACATGAAAGGTTGTCTTCAGCTCCACTATTCCACCTCTCGCTGTTCTGTTGTGGCTCCACTATTCCACTCTCTCTGTTCTGTTGTGGCGGCTCCACTATTCCACCTCTCTCTGTTCTGTTGTGGCGGCTCCACTATTCCACCTCTCTCTGTTCTGTTGTGGCGGCTCCACTATTCCACCTATCTCTGTTCTGTTGTAGTGGCTCCACTATTCCACCTCCCTCTCTGGACATGAAAGGTTGTCTTCAGCTCCACTATTCCACCTCTCTCTGTTCTGTTGTGGCTCCACTATTCCACCTCTCTCTGTTCTGTTGTGCCGGCTCAACTATTCCACCTCTCTCTGGTCTGTTGTGGCGGCTCCACTATTCCACCTCTCTCTGGTCTGTTGTGGCGGCTCCACTATTCCACCTCTCTCTGTTCTGTTGTGGTTCCACTATTCCACCTCTCTCTCTGGACATGAAAGGTTGTCTTCAGCTCCACTATTCCACCTCTCTGTTCTGTTGTGGCTCCACTATTCCACCTCTCTCTGTTCTGTTGTGGCGGCTCCACTATTCCACCTATCTCTGTTCTGTTGTAGTGGCTCCACTATTCCACCTCTCTCTGTTCTGTTGTGGCGGCTCCACTATTCCACCTCTCTCTGTTCTGTTGTGGCTCCACTATTCCACCTCTCTCTGTTCTGTTGCGGCTCCACTATTCCACCTCCCTCTGTTCTGTTGTGGCGGCTGCACTATTCCACCTCACTCTGTTCTGTTGTGGCTCCACTATTCCACCTCTCTCTGTTCTGTTGCGGCTCCACTATTCCACCTCTCTCTGTTCTGTTGCGGCTCCACTATTCCACCTCCCTCTGTTCTGTTGTGGCGGCTGCACTATTCCACCTCACTCTGTTCTGTTGTGGCTCCACTATTCCACCTCTCTCTGTTCTGTTGTGGCTCCACTATTCCACCTCTCTGTTCTGTTGTGGCTCCACTATTCCACCTCTCTCTGTTCTGTTGTGGTGGTTCCACCGTCTTCAGCGTGAGGTAGCCTTGAAGTTGGTTTGTACCTGTGAATCAGAGATCAATAAAACCAGAATATATACAAGCCAGGATCAATGAACCAGTCCTCTGCAGAGGTTCTCATTCAATCCCGGACCCGGACAATAATCAATTGTCATTGAAGGCTGCTAATAAGTGTCCTGTTGCAGGAATTATCCCACAGAGAAGATCCGCATAGCAACAGTGGACAGACATCACAGGCCAATGTTGATTTTCAACACGCTTGCGTCACACATACTGTAGTTTGTTACATTATGTTTCCTTGACACGTCGTTCTAATATGTCTTTATGTTCTGGTTCATCTTTCCCTGATTCCGTATTGTGATTTGTAGGCTGTGAATTTGAATGATTCGGGTTCAATTGGAGGTGTTTAGGTGCTTTCATTCAGATATTGATAAGGTAAATAACCTTTTCTCTCTCTTCCTCTCCTCTCCTCTCTCTCTTCCTCTCCCTCTTCCTCTCCTCTCTCTTCCTCTCCTCTCTCTTCCTCTCCTCTCTCTCTTCCTCTCCTCTCTCTCTTCCTCTCCTCTCTCTCTTCCTCTCCTCTCTCTCTTCCTCTCCTCTCTCTTCCTCTCCTCTCTCTTCCTCTCCTCTCTCTCTTCCTCTCCTCTCTCTTCCTCTCCTCTCTCTTCCTCTCTCTCTCTCTCTTCCTCTCCTCTCTCTTCCTCTCCTCTCTCTTCCTCTCCTCTCTCTCTTCCTCTCCTCTCTCTCTTCCTCTCTCTCTCTCTTCCTCTCCCTCTTCCTCTCCTCTCTCTTCCTCTCCTCTCTCTTCCTCTCCTCTCTCTCTTCCTCTCCTCTCTCTCTTCCTCTCCTCTCTCTTCCTCTCCTCTCTCTGCCTCTCCTCTCTCTCTTCCTCTCCTCTCTCTTCCTCTCCTCTCTCTTCCTCTCCTCTCTTCCTCCCTCCCTCTCATCTTCCTCTCCTCTCTCTTCCTCTCTCTCCCTCTTCCTCTCTTCCTCTTCCTCTCATCTCTCTCTGCCTCTCCTCTCTTGTCCTCTCCTCTCTCTTCCTCTCCTCCCTCTTCCTCTCCTCTCTCTTCCCTCTCTCTCCCTCTTCCTCTCTCTCTTCCTCTCCTCTCTCTTCCTTTCCTCTCTCTTCCTCTCCTTTCTCTTCCTCTCCTCTCTCTTCCTCTCCTCCCTCTTCCTCTCCTCTCTCTTCCTCTCCTCTCTCTTCCTCTCCTTTCTCTTCCTCTCTCTCTTCCTCTCCTCCCTCTTCCTCTCCTCCCTCTTCCTCTCCTCCCTCTTCCTCTCCTCCCTCTTCCTCTCCTCCCTCTTCCTCTCCTCTCTCTTCCTCTCCTCCCTCTTCCTCTCCTCTCTCTTCCTCTCCTCTCTCTTCCTCTCCTTTCTCTTCCTCTCTCTCTTCCTCTCCTCCCTCTTCATCTCCTCTCTCTTCCTCTCTCTCCCTCTTCCTCTCTCTCTCTTCCTCTCCTCTCTCTTCCTTTCCTCTCTCTTCCTCTCCTCCCTCTTCCTCTCCTCTCTCTTACTCTCCTCTCTCTTCCTCTCCTTTCTCTTCCTCTCTCTCTTCCTCTCCTCCCTCTTCCTCTCCTCCCTCTTCCTCTCCTCCCTCTTCATCTCCTCTCTCTTCCTCTCCTTTCTCTTCCTCTCTCTCTTCCTCTCCTCCCTCTTCCTCTCCTCTCTCTTCCTCTCTCTCTTACTCTCCTCTCTCTGCCTCTCCTTTCTCTTCCTCTCTCTCTTACTCTCTCTCTCTCTCTGCCTCTCCTTTCTCTTCATCTCTCTCTTCCTCTCCTCTCTCTTCCTCTCCTCCCTCTTCCTCTCCTCTCTCTTTCTCTCTCTCTTACTCTCCTCTCTCTTCCTCTCCTTTCTCTTCCTCTCTCTCTTCCTCTCCTCTCTCTTCCTCTCCTCTCTCTTCCTCTCCTTTCTCTCCTCTCTGTTCCTCTCCTCTCTCTTCCTCTCCTTTCTCTCCTCTCTGTTCCTCTCCTCTCTCTTCCTCTCTCTCTTCCTCTCCTCTCTGTTCCTCTCCTCTCTCTCAGGGTTCCTGGTATCACCATCGCAACGGACATCATCTGTGGTTTCCCAGGGGAGACGGATGCTGACTTCCAGGAGACATGTGACCTGGTGAAGGAGTATCGCTTCCCCAGCCTCTTCATCAACCAGTTCTACCCCCGGCCTGGCACCCCCGCCGCCAAGATGGACCAGGTCCCCGCCCAAGTGGTGAGTTAGTTACAATCACTGATTTATTAAGTTGATTTCCAGTGTGTATGATCACACCACATGTTGTACCACATCACACTTGTTTGAGCACATGTTGTACCAGAGAGTTATTCTTCTTCCTGTTTGGAGGCAGTAGAGTTTAACATGGACCAGAGTATTTGGAGGCAGTAGAGTTTAACGTGGACCAGAGTGTTGAGGCAGTAGAGTTTAACATGGACCAGAGTGTTGAGGCAGTAGAGTTTAATGTGGACCAGAGTGTTGAGGCAGTAGAGTTTAACGTGGACCAGAGTGTTGAGGCAGTAGAGTTTAATGTGGACCAGAGTATTTGAGGCAGTAGAGTTTAACGTGGACCAGAGTGTTGAGGCAGTAGAGTTTAATGTGGACCAGAGTATTTGGAGGCACCAGAGTTTAATGTGGACCAGAGTGTTGAGGCAGTAGAGTTTAATGTGGACCAGAGTGTTGAGGCAGTAGAGTTTAACATGGACCAGAGTATTTGGAGGCAGTAGAGTTTAACGTGGACCAGTAGAGTTTAACATGGACCATAGTGTTGAGGCAGTAGAGTTTAACGTGGACCAG
>NW_024607921.1:25000-27500 GCF_018296145.1 Oncorhynchus tshawytscha
ATACCCTAGAAATAGAATCCATAGAATTAGCTTGGAACCTGTAATCCTGTCAATTTGGATGGGTTTGGAACCTCTAATCCTGTCAATTTGAATGGGTTTGGAACCTCTAATCCTGTCAATTTGGATGGGTTTGGAACCTCTAATCCTGTCAATTTGAATGGGTTTGGAACCTCTAATCCTGTCAATTTGGATGGGTTTGGAACCTGTAATCCTGTCAATTTGGATGGGTTTGGAACCTCTAATCCTGTCAATTTGAATGGGTTTGGAACCTCTAATCATGTCTATTTGAATGGGCTTGGAATCTCTAAAGCTGTCTATTTGAATGGGCTTGGAACCTCTAAAGCTGTCTATTTGAATGGGCTTGGAACCTCTAAAGCTGTCTATTTGAATGGGCTTGGAACCTCTAAAGCTGTCTATTTGAATGGGCTTGGAACCTCTAAAGCTGTCTATTTGAATGGGCTTGGAACCTCTAATCCTGTCTATTTGAATGGGCTTGAAACCTCTAAAGCTGTCTATTTGAATGGGTTTGGAACCTCTAAAGCTGTCTATTTGAATGGGCTTGGAACCTCTAAAGCTGTCTATTTGAATGGGTTTGGAACCTCTAAAGCTGTCTATTTGAATGGGCTTGGAATCTCTAAAGCTGTCTATTTGAATGGGTTTGGAACCTCAAAAGCTGTCTATTTGAATGGGTTTGGAATCTCTAAAGCTGTCTATTTGAATGGGTTTGGAACCTCTAAAGCTGTCTATTTGAATGGGCTTGGAACCTCTAAAGCTGTCTATTTGAATGGGTTTGGAACCTCTAAAGCTGTCTATTTGAATGGGCTTGGAACCTCTAAAGCTGTCTATTTGAATGGGTTTGGAACCTCTAAAGCTGTCTATTTGAATGGGTTTGGAACCTCTAAAGCTGTCTATTTGAATGGGTTTGGAACCTCTAAAGCTGTCTATTTGAATGGGTTTGGAACCTCTAAAGCTGTCTATTTGAATGGGTTTGGAACCTCTAAAGCTGTCTATTTGAATGGGTTTGGAACCTCTAAAGCTGTCAATTTGAATGGGGTGGCCAGTTCTATGGATTCTTTCTATTCTCAATACACTCCAGTGAAAGTGTACCAAACCATTACTGAAGGCCACAATGTTTAAACAGGACTTTAACCAGGACTAGATCATCTGTGGTTTAACCAGGACTAGATCATCTGTGGTTTAACCAGGACTAGATCATCTGTGGTTTAACCAGGACTAGATCATATGTGGTTTAACCAGGACTAGATCATCTGTGGTTCAACCAGGACTAGATCATCTGTGGTTCAACCAGGACTAGATCATCTGTTGTTTAACCAGGACTAGATCACCTGGGGTATAACCAGGACTAGATCACCTGTGGTTTAACCAGGACTAGATCATCTGTGGTTTAACCAGGACTAGATCATCTGTGGTTTAACCAGGACTAGATCACCTGTGGTTTAACCAGGACTAGATCACCTGTGGTTTAACCAGGACTAGCTCATCTATTGTTAAACCAGGACTAGATCATCTGTGGTTTAACCAGGACTAGATCTTCTGTGGTTTAACCAGGACTAGATCAGCTGTGTGGTTTACCCTGGACTAGATCAGCTGTGGTTCAACCAGGACTAGATCATCTGTGGTTTAACCAGGGCTAGATCACATGTGGTTTAACCAGGACTAGCTCATATCCTACTAGAGATGATGTGCATTGAGGAGCTCTAAAACTCCTGAGACTACGACTTCAATCCCCACACCACTATGGTTGTAGTTATTATTATCAATAAACAGACACAGGCTGGGCTGTAACTTACCACCTTTACTGGTGGGTGAGTCTCCATCCGTCGTTTAACTGCTTAAAGCCTGGCTCATTTCCTATGGCTGAAACAACATGGCCACCCTCCGACATGACACTAAACCTTAGTCACATCGGGGTCATTAAAATGACTTCCCTGCCCCTCCCGCATGCCTGACCTGCCTGCAAGACCTCCTCTTCCCGAAGAGGCAGCAGTGGAGGAAGGTGGAAGCCATCCATTAGATGCTCCTAACCATTCATCACTGTGTGAAGGCATGGGGCCTCAGCGCCCAGTGGTGTCCGGCTGGACAGGAGGTGAAGAGCTAACCAAAGCAGCCCTGGGCTGGGTAGAGATGGGGCTGGGTAGGGATGGGGCTGGGTAGGGATGGGGCTGGGTAGGGATGTCGCTGGGCTGGGTAGAGCTGGGGCTGGGTAGGGATGTCGCTGGGCTGGATTGGGTAGGGCTGGGGCTGGGTAGGGATGTCGCTGGGCTGGGTAGAGCTGGGGCTGGGTAGGGATGTCGCTGGGCTGGATTGGGTAGGGATGGGGCTGGGCTGGGTAAGGATGTGGGCTGGATTGGGGCTGGGCTGGATGGGGCTGGGCTTGGGATGGGGCTGGGCTGGGTAGGGATGTCGCTGGCCTGGGTAGGGGAGGGCTGGGGGGCTGGGCTGGGTAGGGATGTCTGGGTAGGGATGGGGCTGGGCTGGG
>NW_024607921.1:32500-42058 GCF_018296145.1 Oncorhynchus tshawytscha
CCTGACCAGAGATCCCTGAATCAGTGGTCTCAGTCTGTTTGTCTCCAAGGCTTGATTTTCTGGATTCTGTCTTGGTCTGCTAGGGTCAGGTCTCTGTCTTGGTCTGCTAGGGTAGGTCTCTGTCTTGGTCTGCTAGGGTAGGTCTCTGTCTTGGTCTGCTAGGGTAGGTCTCTGTCTTGGTCTGCTAGGTAGGTCTCTGTCTTGGTCTGCTAGGTACATTTCTCTGTCTTGGTCTGCTAGGGTCAGGTCTCTGTCTTGGTTTGCAGGTAGGTCTCTGTCTTGGTCTGCTAAGGTAGGTCTCTGTCTTGGTCTGCTAGGTAGGTCTCTGTCTTGGTCTGCTAGGGTAGGTCTCTGTCTTGGTCTGCTAGGGTAGGTCTCTGTCTTGGTCTGCTAGGGTAGGTCTCTGTCTTGGTCTGCTAGGGTAGGTCTCTGTCTTGGTCTGCTAGGGTAGGTCTCTGTCTTGGTCTGCTAGGGTAGGTCTCTGTCTTGGTTTGCTAGGGTAGGTCTCTGTCTTGGTCTGCTAAGGTAGGTCTCTGTCTTGGTCTGCTAGGGTAGGTCTCTGTCTTGGTCTGCCAGGGTAGGTCTCTGTCTTGGTCTGCTAAGGTAGGTCTCTGTCTTGGTCTGCGAGGGTAGGTCTCTGTCTTGGTCTGCTAAGGTAGGTCTCAGGACCATCCAGGTCTGTTGAATAAAGAAGAGAGAGCCAGTCTACAGGACCATCCAGGTCTGTTGAATAAACAGAACAGACTAAAGAAGGATGAACCAGGTCTGTTGAATTAAAAACGGTATGTACGATGGGTTTAAAACCATGTATTGGTAAATCAACTCAAACTGATGAACCATGGGCATAACACAGCTGCTATGAAGCCCTATTCATGTTGTTCCTGTAGATTTAGCTGTGAAGTGGTTAAGTACTGGCTATTTATCCACTTATATTGTGAACAGATATTGTTGAATGTGCTCGTAGTGAAGTTACTACTATGAACATGTGGCCCACAGAGTAGAATAAACTCAATAAAATCGTAATACTTTCCTCCGTCAACACAAAGCCAGGTAACTTATAAGCAAAACATTCAGCGTACACAGAATAGGATAGGATCTATCTTCACGTTCCCCGTGAACACAAAGAGCAAGCTGTGGCTGACGGCAGTGTTAGGACAAAATGGGATGTTTCTAAGGACAAGGCTAAGTCTTAAACTACAGCATTCCTCTGTCCATACCTCTCAGAACTGATTGGAGATCCTTCCTCATTCCTGCCTCATTCCTCTGTCCATACCTCTCAGAACTGATTGGAGATCCTTCCTCATTCCTGCCTCATTCCTCTGTCCATACCTCTCAGAACTGATTGGAGATCCTTCCTCATTCCTGCCTCATTCCTCTGTCCATACCTCTCAGAACTGATTGGAGATCCTTCCTCATTCCTCCCTCATTGTTACCTTCAGGAAAACACCATAGTCCACGTTTCACAGTATGTACCTCATAAGCACTTACCTTCACCTCGTAAAACCCTGTCAATGGTTAGACACAGGCCTTTCAATACACACATTCCCCTTCAACTGCTGTCTTATAGAACCAAGGTGCTCAGAGCTCCAGGCCCGAGTCAGGCGGTCAGAGCTCAGTGTAGGCAATTGTCCCGTGTGACTCAGTTGGTAGAGCATGGCGCTTGCAACACCAGGGTTGTGGGTTGGATTCCCACAGGGGACCAGTATGAAAATCAAATTCAATCAATCAAATGTATTTATAAAGCCCTTTTACATCAGCTGATATCTCAAAGTGCTGTACAGAAACCCAGCCTACAACCCCAAACAGCAAGCAATATGAAGAAGCACGGTGGCTAGGAAAAACTCCCTAGGAAGAAACCTAGAGAGGAACAAGACTATGAGGGGTGGCCAGTCCTCTTCTGGCTGTGCCGGGTGAGAGATTACAACAGTACATGACCAAGATGTTAAAATGTTCATAGATGACCAGCAGGGTCAGATAATAATAATCACAGTGGCTGTAGAGGGTGCAACAAGTCAGCACCTCAGGAGTAAATGTCAGTTGGCTTTTCATAGCCGAACATTCACAGTTAGAGACAGCAGGTGCGGTAGAGAGAGTTGAAAACAGAAGGTCTGGGACAGGTAGCACATGCGGTGAACAGGTCAGGGTTCCGTAGCCGCAGGCAGAACAGTTAAAACTGGAGCAGCAGCACGACCAGGTGGACTGGGGACAGCAAGGAGTCATCAGGCCAGATAGTCCTAAGGTATGATCCTAGGGCTCAGGTCCTCTGAGAGAAGAGAAAGAGAGAGAGAATTAGAGGGAGCATACTTCAATTCACACAGGACAACAGAAATACTCCAGATATAACAGACTGACCCTAGCCCCCCGACACACAGACAGGAGGGGTCGGGAGACACTGTGGCCCGTCCAACTATACCCCCGGACAGGGCCAACCAGGCAGGATTTAAACCCACCCTAAATACTTATTTTCCACCATAATTTGCAAATAAATTCATTAAAAATCCTACAATGTGATTTTCTGGATTTTTTTTCTCATTTTGTCTGTCATAGTTGAAGTGTACCTATGATGAAAATTACAGGCCTCTCTCATCTTTTTAAGTGGGAGAACTTACACAATTGGTGGCTGACTAAATACTTTTTTGCCCCAATGTATACGGCCCAGGAGGCCTGTAAACAGTAGCTATAAAGTAGGCTGAATAGATTTCATGACAAGAAGCTCCAAAGACTAAATTTGGTATCGTAAATGTTAGCTACACCTCCGCCTTTGAGGGATGCGCGGGGGATATGGTCACTAGTGTAACCAGGAGGAGAGGCCTCATTTAACACAGTAAATTCATCAGACTTAAGCCATGTTTCAGTCAGGCCAATCACATTAAGATCAGTGATCAGTTCATTGACCATAACAGCCTTGGAAGTGAGGATCTAACATTAAGTTGCCCTATTCAGAGATCAAGTTCAATAATGACAGGAATGGAGGAGGTCTTTATCCTAGTGAGATTACTAAGGCGAACACTGCCATGTTTAGTTTTGCCCAACCTAGATGGAGCCACAGACCAGGTCTCAATGGGGATAGCTGAGCTGACTACACTGACTGCTAGTGGCAGACTCTACTAAGCTGGCAGGCTGGATAGCATCCTGCTGCCTGGCCTACAGCATATCTCATTGTGGAGCTGGAGGAGTTAGAGACCTGTCTATCCACACACTACTGTATGTCTCTCTGGATAAAGAGAGACCTTCTCTCCCCTGACCTGGTCTCTCCCTTCTCTTCCCCTGGCCTGGTCCCTCCCTTCTCTTCCCCTGGCCTGGTCTCTCCCTTCATTTTCCCTGGCCTGGTCTCTCCCTTCTCTTTCCCTGGTCCCTCCCTTCTCTTCCCCTGGCCTGGTCTCTCCCTTCTCTTTCCCTGGCCTGGTCTCTCCCTTCTCTTCCCTGGCCTGGTCTCTCCCTTCTTTTCCCTGGCCTGGTCTCTCCTTCTCTTTCCCTGGCCTGGTCTCTGACCCTTCTCTTTCCTGGTCCCTCCCTTCTCTTCCCCTGGCCTGGTCTCTCCCTTCTCTTCCCCCTGGCCTGGTCTCTCCCTTCTCTTCCCTGGCCTGGTCTCTCCCTTCTCTTCCCCTGGCCTGGTCTCTCCCTTTTCTTCCCTGGCCTGGTCTATTCCCTCTCCCTTCTCTTTCCCTGACCTGGTCTCTCCCTTCTCTTTCCCTGGTCCCTCTTCCCTTCTCTTTCTCTTTCCCTCCCTTCTCTTTCCCTGGTCTCTCCCTTCTCTTTCCCTGGTCTCTCCCTTCTCTTTCCTGGTCCCTCCCTTCTCTTTCCCCTGGCCTGGTCTCTCTCCTTCTGGTCCTCCCCTTCTCTTTCCCTGGTCTCTCCCTTCTCTTTCCCTGGTCCTTCCCTTCTCTTCCCCTGGCCTGGTCCCTCCCTTCTCTTTCCCTGGTTCCTCCCTTCTCTTTCTTTTCCCTGGTCTCTCCCTTCCCCCTTATCTCGTCTCTCCCTTCCCCTGGCCTGGTCTCTCCTTCTCTTTCCCTGGCCTGGTCTCTCCTTCCCCTGGCCTAAATCCTTCCCTTCTCTTTCCCTGGCCTGGTCTCTCCCTTCTCTTCCCCTGGCCTGGTCTCTCTCCCTTCTCTTTCCCTGGTCTCTCCCTTCTCTTTCCCTGGCCTGGTCTCTCCTTCTCTTTCCCTGTCCTGATCTGGACTGAGTAATGGGGCTTAAGAGACAGAGAGAGGCTGGTCCTATAGGGCTTTGGTCACAGTAGTGCACTACATAGGGAATAGGGTCACATAGGGCTCTGGTCACAGTAGTACATAGGGAATAGGGTCCTCATAGTGTTAACACACACAACACGTTAACACACAACATATTAACACACAACACATTAACACACATCATATTAACACACAACATATTAACACACAACATATTAACACACAACATATTAACACACAACACGTTAACACACAACATATTAACACACAACACGTTAACTCATCATATTAACACACAACATGTTAACACACAACATATTAACACACAACACGTTAACACATCACGTTAACACACAACATGTTAACACTACAACACGTTAACACACAACACGTTAACACACTAACAACAGGCGTTAACACACAACACGTTAACACACAACACGTTAAACACACAACACGTTAACACACTACACATTAACACACGTTAACACAACATATTAACACACTACAACGTTAACACACAACACGTTAACACACAACACGTTAACACACAACACGTTAACACAACATATTAACACACAACACGTTAACACACTGCGTTAACACACTACGTTAACACACTACATATTAACACACAACACGTTAACACACAACACGTTAACACACAACACGTTAACACACACAACACGTTAACACACAACACGTTACACACTACAACACGTTAACACACAACATGTTAACACACAACACACGTTAACACACAACATGTTAACACACAACACGTTAACACACACAACATATTAACACACAACACATTAACACACAACGCGTTAACACACAACACGTTAACACACAACATATTAACACACAACTACATACGTTAACACACAACACATTAACACACAACTACAACGTTAACTCACAACACGTTAACACACAACATATTAACACACTACACCACGTTAACACACAACACGTTAACACACAACACGTTAACACACTACAACATGTTAACACACAACACGTTAACACACTACATATTAACACACTACAACATGTTAACACACAACACGTTAACACACAACATATTAACACACAACATATTAACTCACAACACGTTAACACACAACACGTTAACACACAACACGTTAACACACAACATATTAACACACTACAACATATTAACACACTACAACATGTTAACACACAACATATTAACACACAACACGTTAACACACAACATATTAACACACAACATATTAACTCACAACATATTAACTCACAACACGCTAACTCATCATATTAACACACAACACGTTAACTCATCATATTAACACACAACACGTTAACTCATCATATTAACACACAACACGTTAACACACTACAACATATTAACAACTACAACATGTTAACACACTACAACATATTAACACACTACAACATGTTAACACACAACACGTTAACACACAACATATTAACTCACAACACGTTAACACACAACACGTTAACACACTACAACATATTAACACACAACACGTTAACACACTACAACATATTAACACACAACACGTTAACACACAACACGTTAACACACTACAACACGTTAACACACTACAACACGTTAACACACTACAACACGTTAACACACTACAACACGTTAACACACTACAACATATTAACACACTACAACATGTTAACACACTACAACATACTAACACACTACAACATGTTAACACACAACACGTTAACACACTACAACACGTTAACACACTACAACACGTTAACACACTACAACACGTTAACACACTACAACACGTTAACACACTACAACACGTTAACACACTACAACATATTAAACACACTACAACATGTTAACACACTACAACATATTAACACACTACAACACGTTAACACACTACAACATATTAACACTACAACATGTTAACACACTACAACATATTAACACACACAACATGTTAACACACTACAACATATTAAACTACAACACGTTAACACACTACAACATGTTAACACACTACAACATATTAACACACTACAACACGTTAACACACTACAACATATTAACACACTACAACATGTTAACACACTACAACATGTTAACACACTACAACATATTAACACACAACATGTTAACACACTACAACATATTAACACACAACACGTTAACACACAACACGTTAACACACTACAACACATTAACACACTACAACACGTTAACACACTACAACATGTTAACACACTACACGTTAACACACAACACGTTAACACACAACATATTAACACACTACAAAACAACACTCAACCACACATGTTTCTAATGTCCTCCCCTACGTACCTCCATGTCCTCCCCTCCATGTCCTCCCCTACATCCCTCCATGTCATCCCCTCCATGTCCTCCCCTACGTCCCTCCATGTCCTCCCCTACATCCCTCCATGTCATCCCTCCATGTCCTCCCCCTACGTCCCTCCATGTCCTCCCTACATCCCTCCATGTCCTCCTCTCCATGTCCTCCCTACATCCCTCCATGTCCTCCCCTCCATGTCCTCCCCCATCCTACTATGTACTCCCCTCCATGTCCTCCCCTACATCCCTCCATGTCCTCACTACTCCTCCATGTCCCCTCCATGTCCTCCCTACATCCCTCCATGTCCCCTCCATGTCCTACCCTACATCCCTCCATGTCCTTATCCATGTCCTCCCCTACATCCCTCCATGTCCTCCTATGTCCCTCCTTGTCCTCCCCCTACCTCCCTCCATGTCCTCCCCTACCTCCCTCTATGTCCTCCCCCTACGTCCCTCCATGTCCTCCTCCATGTCCTCCCCTACCTCCTCCATGTCCTCCCCCTACCTCCCTCTATGTCCTCCCCTACGTCCTCCATGTCCTCCCCTTACCTCCCTCCATGTCCTCCCTACGTCCCTCCATGTCATCCCCTACCTCCTCCTACCTCCCTCCATGTCCTCCCCTACCTCCCTCTACGTCCTCCCCTACCTCCCTCCATGTCCTCCCCTACCTCCTCTATGTCATCCCCTACGTCCCTCCATGTCCTCCCTTACCTCCCTCCATGTCCTCCCCTACCTCCCTCCATGTCCTCCCCTCCATGTCGTCCCCTACGTCCCTCCATGTCCTCCCCTCCATGTCCTCCCTCCATGTCCTCCCCCTACCTCCCTACATGTCCTCCCCTACCTCCCTCCATGTCCTCCCCCCTGGTTTCAAATAAAGATAAGTGGTTTATTATTTGGCTCATCAAGATGATTTTTCTGTCGTCCCTGACTCCGGAAGGGTCCGGAAAGGTCGGAGAGAGAGAGACTGACTGCTTTGGGCTGTAACAGGAGCAGCAGCAATCTCAGCCCAGGCCTCAGCTCTAATAGGCTGAAATAGTGAGGCTGTATCCAAAATGGCTCCCTTTTCCCTTTCTAGTGTGTTCCTTTTGACCAGGGTCTGTAAGGGTAGTGCACTACATAGGGAAATGGGGTGCCATTTGGGATACAAGGTCAGCTTTGGGTTCATGGTGTCTGATCAAATTCCTGCTCCTATTCAACCCAGAATGGAGATGTGATTTCAGGCTGGAAAGTAAAGAGATTCTTTATAAGGTAGCTGGTTATCTTCCTCTACCCGAAGCCCGGCAACCTTCCTCCAACCTCTCTCCTCTCCTCCTCCTCCTCCGACTCTCGTCTCCCTCTCTCCCAAATCAGAAGGGCCAGAAGGGGGGTTATAGAGTGAATACTGCATGGTTCTCATTGGTGGTGTTAAGGAATAATAACCTCAGGTGCTCCTCCTTTCTCCTCTCCTTCTCCTTTCTCCTCTCCTCTCCTTTTCCTCTCCTCTTTCCTCTCCTCTTTCCTCTCCTCTCTCCTTTCTCCTCTCTCCTTTCTCCTCTCCTCTCTCCTTTCTCCTCTCCTTTTTCCTCTCCTCTTTCCTCTCCTCTTTCCTCTCCTCTCTCCTTTCTCCTCTCTCTCTCCTTTCTCCTCCTCTCTCCTTTCTCCTCTCCTCTCTCCTTTCTCCTCTCCTCTCTCCTTTCTCCTCTCCTTTCTCCTTTCTCCTCTCCTCTCCTCTTTCCTCTCCTCTTTCCTCTCCTCTCTCCTCTCCTCTCTCTCCTTTCTCCTCTCCTCTCTCCTTTTTTAAAGAGATTCTTTATAAGGTAGCTGGTTATCTTCCTCTACCCGAAGCCCGGCAACCTTCCTCCAACCTCTCTCCTCCTCCTCCTCCTCTTTCCTCTCCTCTCTCCTTTTTTAAAGAGATTCTTTATAAGGTAGCTGGTTATCTTCCTCTACCCGAAGCCCGGCAGCCTTCCTCCAAACTCTCTCCTCCTCCTCCGACTCTTGTCTCCCTCTCTCCCAAATCAGAAGGGCCAGAAGGCATACTTCACCATTGGAATAGGATCTACACAATTATGTGTGTGTGTCTCTCCATCTCTCTCTCTCTCCATTTATCTCTCTCCATTTCTCTCTCTCTCCATTTATCTCTCTCCATCTCTCTCTCTCCATCTCTCTCTCTCTCCATTTATCTCTCTCCATCTCTCTCTCTCCAACTCTCTCTCTCCATCTCTCTCTCTCCATATCTCTCTCCCCATCTCTCTCTCCATCTCTCTCTCCATCTCTCTCTCTCTCTCCATCTCTCTCTATCCCCATCTCTCTCTATCCCCATCTCTCTCTCCCCATCTCTCTCTCTCCATCTCTCTCTCCCATCTCTCTCTCTCCCATCTAGCTCTCTCCATCTCTCTCTCTCTCTCCATCTCTCTCTCTCCCCATCTCTCTCTTCCCATCTCTCTCATCTCCATCTCTCTCTCCATCTCTCTCTCCATCTCTCTCTATCCCCATCTATCTCTCCCCATCTATCTCTCCCCATCTCTCTCTCCCCATCTCTCTCTCTCCCTCCATCCCTCTCTCTCTCCATCTCTCTCTCTCCATCTCTCTCCCCATCTCCCCCTCTCTCTCTCTCTCTCTCCATCTCTCTCTCTCCATCTCTCTCCCCATCTCCATCTCTCTCTCTCCATCTCTCTCTCTCTCTCTCTCCATCTCTCTCTCTCTCCATATCTCTCTCTCTCCATCTCTCTCTCCCCATCTCTCTCTCGCCATCTCTCTCTTCCCATCCCTCTCTCTCCATCTCTCTCTCTCCATCTCTCTCTCTCCATCTCTCTCTCCATCTATCTCTCCCCATCTCTCTCTCCCCATCTATCTCTCTCCATCTCTCTCTCCCCATCTCTCTCTCCCCATCTCTCTCTCTCCCTCCATCCCTCTCTCTCTCCATCTCTCTCTCTCCATCTCTCTCCCCATCTCCATCTCTCTCTCTCCATCTCTCTCTCCCCATCTCTCTCTCTCCATCTCTCTCGCCATCTCTCTCTCTTC
>NW_024607922.1:0-42080 GCF_018296145.1 Oncorhynchus tshawytscha
TTTCTTTGCATCTGTTGATGACACTTTTTTCCTGTGATGATCCATTTTCCAGGTTTCTGTTTCCACATTACTGGTACCAGAATCAATGTTTTGAATCCGTCTGAAATAAGGAGTCACTATCTGCTGCCTAGAAGCTGCATGATCACAAAGCTTTGACCTTGGCGATGACACAATTCCCATTCCTTACCAAACTATGAAACGTCTCTGTCAGGCAATGCAGTAGTGAGATAAGGAAAAGTGAGGAACAACAGTGACAGTGTTTTGAAAGGGGAAGAAAAAAGGAATGCTTCAATTCTAGTCTGAGGCCATTTTACTGTAGCAGTACCTGCTTTGGATATAATCCTTTTGAGAGGATTATTTACACACACACACACACACACACACACACACACACACACACACACACACACACACACACACACACACACACACACACACACACACACACACACACACACACACACACACACACACACACACACACACACACACACACACACACACACACACACACACACACACACACACATACATACACATACACACACACATACACACACACATACACACACACACCACACGCACACACACACACACACACACACACACACACACACACACACACACACACACACACACACACACACACACACACACACACACACACACACACATACATATACACACACACACCACACGCACACACACACACACACACACACACACACACACACACACACACACACACACACACACACACACACACACCACACACAAACGCACACACACACACACACACACACACACACACATATGAACGTTTGTTTGACTTAGTCAGGGATGTCTTTCTCTCTTTCTCTCTTTTACTATCCTTGTGGGGACCAAACAATTTTAAACATAACCTTAACCCTTAATCTAACCCGAACCGTAAACCCTAATTGTAACCCTAACCCCTAAGCCTAAAATAGCATTTTTCCAGTAAACACTAACACACACACACACATACACTTCCCTCTCAGTATAAGCCAAGCACCACTTGTCAGCAGATTACAGTGTGACCTATTCCCATGGTTACAAATATACATCTATATAAATCCTCAGGTAAAAGAACCACCACAGACGCTGTCATGAGGCAAGTTGGATCCGCCTCAAAAGATCCCTTCACATTTGAAATGCCAAACTCCATAAAGGATATCATCATTCCACAACACACCAAAGTCACAGTTCTGCTCTTGTCTATCTCATGCAGAAACAAGCTAATGATGCTAGTTATCTTCAAATGCATAAACATCAAGTCCGGTGAGATTTGTGTGACAGAAAAAGTCTGCTCAAATTACAGTGTGCCGAGAAGATGTTATAATTTCCCTTGAAAACTGGGGCTAGACGCACAAATCCTAATGATGAAATCTTTGATGTATAAATTAGGATATCACAGGCGAAGAGCTATCCTCCACAGGCCACACCTTCTTATGACAAGATTAGCAGCAAATCAAAGCCACTACTGTGGTTTATTTCAGCCCCAGCCAGCCAGATCTCTGTTCTCAGAGACACATAGTGAGAAAGAGAGAGAGAGAGAGATTTGTATATTATCTACCTCACTTGTTTTGGCAATGTTAACACGTTTCCCATGCCAATAAAGCCCCTTGAATTGAATAGAGAGAGACAGAGACAGAGACAGAGACAGAGACAGAGACAGACAGACAGACAGACAGACAGACAGACAGACAGACAGACAGACAGACAGACAGACAGACAGACAGACAGACAGACAGACAGACAGACAGACAGACAGACAGACAGACAGACAGACAGACAGACAGACAGACAGACAGAGACAGACAGACAGACAGACAGACAGAGACAGACAGACAGACAGACAGACAGACAGACAGACAGACAGACAGACAGACAGACAGACAGACAGACAGACAGACAGACAGACAGACAGACAGACAGAGACAGACAGACAGACAGACAGACAGACAGACAGACAGACAGACAGACAGACAGACCGACAGACAGACAGAGAGAGAAGGAGAGAGATGGGGAGATACACAGAGAGAGAGAGAGAGACAGGTGGTGGTGGGGGGGGGGTAGACCGACAGACACCTCGACAAACATAACAAGAGAAACTCAAGCTAAACTTTTTTTCTGATATAAAACTAGCAGATTGGAGTTTCTCCGACCTAAAAACTGTGGTTGCTGATAAATGATGTTGCAATTCAGTGTGTATAGCCTTACCTTCTGTTTCACAGCCATGTATCTTGATACAGTATGAGTGATGTAGTGAGTCTCTGTAGCCATATGGTATTATATCATTCAGCATCATTTGGACGCAGCATTACAGTATAAAACAGGAACCTGATGATGTCTTCACCAGTGTGAGCTCTGGTTGTGTCTGATCTATTGTCAATAAATCCACTGGCCAAACTAAACTATCATTTAAACAGTGGCACATTCACGACTGTGGTAGTACAGTACTGTAAATATCTCACGCACACACGCACACGCGCACACGCGCACACACGCACACACGCACACACGCACACACACACACCAAGGTTACACTTTACCAGAGCAAAACCCAGAGGAGAGGATTGCAGGCTTAGAGAGACACACTCTCGCTCTGAAATATCTCGACACTGTGGTTCCCATCAACATCAAGGGACAGGAAGGCAGGCAAAGAGGAAGGCAGGCAGCGAGGCAGGCAAAGAGGAAGGCAGGCAGCGAGGCAGGCAAAGAGGAAGGCAGGCAGCGAGGCAGGCAAAGAGGAAGGCAGGCAGTGAGGCAGGCAAAGAGGAAGGCAGGCAGCGAGGCAGGCAAAGAGGAAGGCAGGCAGCGAGGCAGGCAAAGAGGAAGGCAGGCAGCGAGGCAGGCAAAGAGGAAGGCAGGCAGCGAGGCAGGCAAAGAGGAAGGCAGGCAGTGAGGCAAAGAGGAAGGCAGACAGGCAGGCAGGCAGACAGGCAAAGAGGAAGGCAGGCAGAGAGGCAGGCAAAGAGGAAGGCAGGCAGACAGGGAAAAGGAAGGCAGACAGACAGGCAGGAAGGCAGGCAGACAGGCAAAGAGGAAGGCAGACAGACAGGCAGGCAGACAGGCAAAGAGGAAGGCAGACAGGCAGGCAGGCAACAGGCAAAGAGGAAGGCAGGCAGACAGGCAAAGAGGAAGGCAGACAGGCAAAGAGGAAGGCGGCAGCGAGGCAGGCAAAGAGGAAGGCAGACAGACAGGCAAAGAGGAAGGCAGACAGACAGGCAGGAAGGCAGACAGGCAGGCAGGTAGACAGGCAAAGAGGAAGGCAGGCAGACAGGCAAAGATGAAGGCAGACAGGCAGGCAAAGAGGAAGGCAGGCAGACAGGCAAAGAGGAAGGCAGACAGGCAGGCAGGCAGACAGGCAAAGAGGAAGGCAGGCAGCGAGGCAGGCAAAGAGGAAGGCAGGCAGACAGGCAAAGAGGAAGGCAGACAGGCAGGCAGGCAGACAGGCAAAGAGGAAGGCAGACAGGCAGGCAGGCAGACAGGCAAAGCGGAAGGCAGACAGGCAGGCAGATAGGCAGGCAGACAGACAGGCAGAGAGGCAGGCAGACAGGCAAAGAGGAAGACAGGCAGACAGGCAAAGAGGAAGGCAGGCAGACAGGCAAAGAGGAAGGCAGACAGACAGGCAAAGAGGAAGGCAGACAGGCAGGCAGGCAGACAGGCAAAGAGGAAGGCAGGCAGCGAGGCAGGCAAAGAGGAAGGCAGGCAGACAGGCAAAGAGGAAGGCAGACAGGCAGGCAGGCAGACAGACAAAGAGGAAGGCAGACAGGTAGGCAGGCAGACAGGCAAAGAGGAAGGTAGGCAGCGAGGCAGGCAAAGAGGAAGGCAGGCAGACAGGCAAAGAGGAAGGCAGACAGGCAGGCAGGCAGACAGGCAAAGAGGAAGGCAGACAGGCAGGCAAAGAGGAAGGCAGACAGGCAGGCAGGTAGACAGGCAAAGAAGAAGGCAGGCAGACAGGCAAAGAGGAAGGCAGACAGACAGGCAAAGAGGAAGGCATGCAGACAGGCAAAGAGGAAGGCAGACAGGCAGGCAGGCAGACAGGCAAAGAGGAAGGCAGGCAGCGAGGCAGGCAAAGAGGAAGGCAGGCAGACAGGCAAAGAGGAAGGCAGACAGGCAGGCAGGCAGACAGGCAAAGCGGAAGGCAGGCAGACAGGCAAAGAGGAAGGCAGACAGGCAGGCAGAGAGGCAGGCAGACAGGCAGGCAGGCAGACAGGCAAAGAGGAAGGCAGGCAGACAGGCAGAGAGGCAGGCAGGCAGACAGTCAGGCAGGTGGAGAGGCAGGCAGGCAGACAGGCAAAGAGGAAGGCAGACAGGCAGGCAGGCAGACAGGCAGAGAGGAAGGCAGGCAGACAGGCAGAGAGGAAGGCAGGTAGAGAGGTGGACAAGTGGAGAGGCAGGCAGGCAGAGAGGCAGAGAGGCAGAGCAGCAGAGAGGCAGAGAGGCAGAGAGACAAGCATGCAGGCAGAGAGGCAGAGAGGCAGAGCAGCAGAGAGGCAGAGAGGCAGAGAGGCAGACATGCAGGCAGAGAGAGGCAGAGAGACAAGCATGCAGGCAGAGGCAGAGAGGCAGACATTCAGGCAGAGAGGCAGAGAGACAAGCATGCAGGCAGAGAGGCAGAGAGGCAGAGAGGCAGAGAGGCAGAGCAGCAGAGAGGCAGAGAGGCAGAGAGACAATTATGCAGGCAGAGAGGCAGAGAGGCAGAGAGACAAGCATGCAGGCAGAGAGGCAGAGAGGCAGACATGCAGGCAGAGAGGCAGAGAGGCAGAGAGACAAGCATGCAGGCAGAGAGGCAGAGAGGCAGACATGCAGGCAGAGAGGCAGAGAGGCAGAGAGGCAGACAGCCAGAGAGGCAGGCAGAGAGGCAGACAGTCAGCGAGGCAGGCAGGCATTCAGAGAGGCAGAGAGGCAGAGAGGCAGAGCGACAGAGAGGCAGAGCAGCAGAGAGGCAGAGAGACAAGCATGCAGGCAGAGAGGCAGAGAGGCAGAGAGGCAGACATGCAGGCAGAGAGGCAGAGAGGTAGACAGCCAGAGAGTCAGGCAGAGAGGCAGAGAGGCAGACAGTCAGCGAGGCAGGCAGGCATTCAGAGAGGCAGAGAGGCAGAGCAGCAGAGAGGCAGAGCAGCAGAGAGACAGAGAGGCAGAGAGGCAGAGAGACAAGCATGCAGGCAGAGAGGCAGAGAGGCAGAGCAGCAGAGAGGCAGAGAGGCAGACATGCAGGCAGAGAGGCAGAGAGACAGAGAGACAAGCATGCAGGCAGAGGCAGAGAGGCAGACATTCAGGCAGAGACGCAGAGAGGCAGAGAGACAAGCATGCAGGCAGAGAGGCAGAGAGGCAGGCAGAGCAGCAGAGAGGCAGAGAGGCAGAGAGACAAGCATGCAGGCAGAGAGGCAGAGAGGCAGACATGCAGGCAGAGAGGCAGAAAGACAAGCATGCAGGCAGAGAGGCAGAGAGGCAGAGGCAGACATGCAGGCAGAGAGGCAGAGAGGCAGAGAGACAAGCATGCAGGCAGAGAGGCAGAGAGGCAGACAGCCAGAGAGGCAGGCAGAGAGGCAGAGAGGCAGACAGTCAGTGAGGCAGGCAGGCATTAGGACAGTGATGGCGGCCTCCTCTAAGGTCTTTTAAAGTTCTCAGGTTATGTCACAAGGACCCTCTTCGTCACTATTAACCAGGGATGGAAACACATTGCTTCTCTTTAAAACTCTGACCCGCCCTTTTATTTCTGCGCACAGGGGCCGATTATCCTCACCCTATAAAAGTCACACACACACGCACACACGCAAGCAGGCACGCACGCACGCACACACACACACACACACACACACACACACACACACACACACACACACACACACACACACACACACACACACACACACACACACACACACTGAGTGGCTCACAGTCACAGGTAGTGTAGCTCAGGACTGGGTCTCAGGGACAGATATATATTTAAGAGGGAAAATTCAGCAGCGAGCGTTTAACCTTGGAGTTCAGACTGTGACTTTGAGCTGGTCACACGCAGCAGTACTGTGATGGAGTGTTAGAGTTGAGCTGCTGTGCTACATTTTCCCATGCAGTCAGTCAGTCAGTCAGTCGGTGCAGAGTTCATTTCTCCTTTGAAGACGACCTTGTGCTGCAGGTAGAACACACTGAATGTTTTAAAGCTCCCTCAAAGTTTCATACACTGCAGTAAGAACTCAAGTTCACTTCCCACATCATCGCACAGGCACATTTCTGTCAAATTCAACCTTCTCAATTTCTGTTTTCTCAAACTATTTCCCCTTCTTACAACAGGTGAATGGACTGGATGGGATTTGATCAACTCAAACATATAATACCAAAAGTTCAAGCCACGTGTTCCAGGTCCTCTCCAGCTGTGTTTGCTCATTAACGTGGCTAGCCCGGCACGGTAACAGATGAAAGATGAGTGGAGGAGAGATAATGAAAGGCAGTACAGTTAACAACAACAAACAGCAGCAAAGCCCAGTGGGAGCGGCCACTCCCGTCCACACCGCCACCAAACGCCAAACACGGCCATCATCTGCTCTCCGTTCTGTTTGTTCATAAAACACAATTAGTCACACTTTCAAAGGGGGACACAAACTCTCCTCTCTACTTCCTCGTTCGTTTAGGAGACAATCAGAGCCATGTCGGGGAAGGAACGGAAAGAGTATGCTAACGCACAGATTTGATTAACAATGACACCAACATGTGTGTTTTGTTGTTGTGTTTTGTATCTGTTCACCTTAATAAAATACTACCTCTGGTTTTCTACATGTTCACAGGTAGACTGGTGAGATTTACTATGGATTCAATTCAAACCCTCGTAGGCCTGGTAGGTCTGGCGCTAGTTAGCTAGCATTAGCCTACCCACACTGGTTACTGAGGATGGGGCCTAGCTGTCGTCAGAGTGCTAGCTAGCATTAGCATACCCAGACATTAGTAGCCTGGTTACTGAGGATGGGGCCTAGCTGTCGTCAGAGTGCTAGCTAGCATTAGCATATCCAGACATTAGTAGCCTGGTTACTGAGGATGGGGCCTAGCTGTCGTCAGAGTGCTAGCTAGCATTAGCATACCCACACATTAGTAGCCTGGTGACTGAGGATGGGGCCTAGCTAGCATTAGCATGTCCCCCAGTAGTTACTGAGTGAAGATGAAGCCTAGCAGTCTTTATAGTGCTAGCTAGCGTTAGCATCCCCTCAGTACTGTGGTAGTTAGTGAGGATGGAGGCCTAGTTAGCTGTCTCTAGAGTGGAGGAATGCCAGTCAGACTCCCCCTGTTCCCCACAGCATTGCTGTTTGGGCTCTGATCCACGGACGCAGGCAGACAGACATCCCCCTCATTACCGACAAATTACATGCAAATTTCCACCAAATAAATGAGTTTTAAGTACTTGACAACCTGTCAGCCTTAGAATATTGAAACGTCCTGACGGCCAGATAAACAATCAACAATAATCACTCTATGCAAATTAGACTTTTCCCGCACAATTATGAGGAAAAAAACGCTATAAATAACTGGACACAAAGGCATCTGGCGTTTGTTCGGGTTCTGAACAGATACCGATGCAAATGAAAGATTCTTGAGGATGTAATTGATTCAAACGTTCGTTCGCCTTTCTGTCTTTTTTCTGTTCTTTTTTTCTCTCTTTGAGTTGTTTTTTCTCCCTTCATCTCTGTTGCTTTCAATATACACGGATAATGGCGATGTAAATGAGTGAACGAGGGAGAAAGGAGGGAGGGGAGGAGAGAAGAGGAGGAATGAGATACCCTTTCGTCTACCTCTCATTTCATCTTTTATGTGAGTGCTGCTTTAGACGGGGTGCTGGAAAAATAATGTGCTCTTATTATTAACTGTATTGGAAATGACTGTGTGGAATGGATTGAGTGCTGGCTGGATGGATCTGGGCTTGGCTCTCTGTCCATACAGGAGTCCACTGCTGCGGACGACACCACTGATACCCTCCCTCTCCCACCCCACGGAACACCACTAAGAGATTATGACTGACAAGAACATCATTATCAGGTCATTTCAGGACAAACGGACATCTCTCACTCTCCCTCCAAACCCTGCCTGCAGGAAATAGAGCAGTGAGTCTTTTCCTTTTCTCTTTCCATCTAACCAGCTCTCTGTTTCTCTCCTCTCTTTCCATCTAACCACCTCTCTGTGTCTCTCCTCTCTTTCCATCTAACCACCTCTCTGTTTCTCTCCTCTCGTTCCATCTAACCACCTCTCTGTTTCTCTCCTCTCTTTCCATCTAACCACCTCTCTGTTTCTCTCTCTCTTTCCATCTAACCACCTCTCTGTTTCTCTATCTCTTTCCATCTAACCACATCTAACCTCCTCTCTCTGTTTCTCTCCTCTCTTTCCATCTAACCACCTCTCTGTTTCTCTCTCTCTTTCCATCTAACCACCTCTCTGTTTCTCTCTAACCACCTCTGTTTCTCTCCTCTCTCTCCATCTAACCACCTCTCTGTTTCTCTCTCTTTATCCATCTAACCACCTCTCTGTTTCTCTCCTCTCTTTCCATCTAACCACCTCTCTGTTTCTCTCCTCTCTTTCCATCTAACCACCTCTCTGTTTCTCTCTAACCACCTCTCTCTCTCTCCATCTAACCACCTCTCTGTTTCTCTCCTCTCTTTCCATCTAACCACCTCTCTGTTTCTCTCCTCTCTTTCCATCTAACCACCTCTCTGTTTCTCTCCTCTCTTTCCATCTAACCACCTCTCTGTTTCTCTCCTCTCTTTCCATCTAACCACCTCTCTGTTTCTCTCCTCTCTTTCCATCTAACCACCTCTCTGTTTCTCTCCTCTCTTTCCATCTAACCACCTCTCTGTTTCTCTCTCTCTTTCCATCTAACCACCTCTCTGTTTCTCTCCTCTCTTTCCATCTAACCACCTCTCTGTTTCTCTCCTCTCTTTCCATCTAACCACCTCTCTGTTTTCTCTCTCTTTCCATCTAACCACCTCTCTGTTTCTCTCCTCTCTTTCCATCTAACCACCTCTCTGTTTCTCTCTTCTCTTTCTATCTAACCACCACTCTGTTTCTCTCCTCTCTCCATCTAACCACCTCTCTGTTTCTCTATCTCTTTCCATCTAACCACATCTCTGTTTCTCTCCATCTAACCACCTCTCTGTTTCTCTCCTCTCTTTCCATCTAACCACCTCTCTGTTTCTCTCCTCTCTTTCCATCTAACCACCTCTCTGTTTCTCTCCTCTCTCTCCGTCTAACCACCTCTCTGTTTCTCTCCTCTCTCTCCATCTAACCACCTCTCTGTTTCTCTCCTCTCTTTCCATCTAACCACCTCTCTGTTTCTCTCCTCTCTCTCCATCTAACCACCTCTCTGTTTCTCTCCTCTCTTTCCATCTAACCACCTCTCTGTTTCTCTCCTCTCTTTCCATCTAACCACCTCTCTGTTTCTCTCCCTCTCTCCATCTAACCACCTCTCTGTTTCTCTCCTCTCTTTCTATCTAACCACCACTCTGTTTCTCTCCTCTCTCCATCTAACCACCTCTCTGTTTCTCTATCTCTTTCCATCTAACCACATCTCTGTTTCTCTCCATCTAACCACCTCTCTGTTTCTCTCCTCTCTTTCCATCTAACCACCTCTCTGTTTCTCTCCTCTCTTTCCATCTAACCACCTCTCTGTTTCTCTCCTCTCTCTCCATCTTACCACCTCTCTGTTTCTCTCCTCTCTCTCCATCTAACCACCTCTCTGTTTCTCTCCTCTCTTTCCATCTAACCACCTCTCTGTTTCTCTCCTCTCTCTCCATCTAACCACCTCTCTGTTTCTCTCCTCTCTTTCCATCTAACCACCTCTCTGTTTCTCTCCTCTCTTTCATTCTAACCACCTCTCTGTTTCTCTCCTCTCTTTCCATCTAACCACCTCTCTGTTTCTCTCCTCTCTTTCTATCTAACCACCACTCTGTTTCTCTCCTCTCTCTCCATCTAACCACCTCTCTGTTTCTCTATCTTTATCCATCTAACCACCTCTCTGTTTCTCTCCTCTCTTTCCATCTAACCACCTCTCTGTTTCTCTCCTCTCTCTCCGTCTAACCACCTCTCTGTTTCTCTCTCTCTCTCCATCTAACCACCTCTCTGTTTCTCTCCTCTCTTTCCATCTAACCACCTCTCTGTTTCTCTCCTCTCTCTCCATCTAACCACCTCTCTGTTTCTCTCCTCTCTTTCCATCTAACCACCTCTCTGTTTCTCTCCTCTCTTTCCATCTAACCACCTCTCTGTTTCTCTCCTCTCTTTCCATCTAACCACCTCTCTGTTTCTCTCTTCTCTTTCTATCTAACCACCACTCTGTTTCTCTCCTCTCTCCATCTAACCACCTCTCTGTTTCTCTATCTCTTTCCATCTAACCACATCTCTGTTTCTCTCCATCTAACCACTTCTCTGTTTCTCTCCTCTCTTTCCATCTAACCACCTCTCTGTTTCTCTCCTCTCTTTCCATCTAACCACCTCTCTGTTTCTCTCCTCTCTTTCGATCTAACCACCTCTCTGTTTCTCTCCTCTCTCCATCTAACCACCTCTCTGTTTCTCTATCTTTATCCATCTAACCACTTCTCTGTTTCTCTCCTCTCTCTCCATCTAACCACCTCTCTGTTTCTCTCCTCTCTCTCCATCTAACCACCTATCTGTTTCTCTCCTCTCTTTCCATCTAACCACCTCTCTGTTTCTCTCCTCTCTTTCAATCTAACCACCTCTGTGTTTCTCTCCTCTCTTTCCATCTAACCACCTCTCTGTTTCTCTATCTCTTTCCATCTAACCACATCTCTGTTTCTCTCCATCTAACCACTTCTCTGTTTCTCTCCTCTCTTTCCATCTAACCACCTCTCTGTTTCTCTCCTCTCTTTCCATCTAACCACCTCTCTGTTTCTCTCCTCTCGTTCCATCTAACCACCTCTCTGTTTCTCTCCTCTCTTTCCATCTAACCACCTCTCTGTTTCTCTATCTTTATCCATCTAACCACCTCTCTGTTTCTCTCCTCTCTTTCCATCTAACCACCTCTCTGTTTCTCTCCTCTCTTTCCATCTAACCACCTCTCTGTTTCTCTCCTCTCTCTCCATCTAACCACCTCTCTGTTTCTCTCCTCTCTTCCATCTAACCACCTCTCTGTTTCTCTCCTCTCTTTCCATCTAACCACCTCTCTGTTTCTCTCCTCTCTCTCCATCTAACCACCTCTCTGTTTCTCTCCTCTCTTTCCATCTAACCACCTCTCTGTTTCTCTCCTCTCTTTCCATCTAACCACCTCTCTGTTTCTCTCCTCTCTTTCCATCTAACCACCTCTCTGTTTCTCTCTTCTCTTTCTATCTAACCACCACTCTGTTTCTCTCCTCTCTCCATCTAACCACCTCTCTGTTTCTCTCCTCTCTTTCCATCTAACCACATCTCTGTTTCTCTCCATCTAACCACCTCTCTGTTTCTCTCCTCTCTTTCCATCTAACCACCTCTCTGTTTCTCTCCTCTCTTTCCATCTAACCACCTCTCTGTTTCTCTCCTCTCTCTCCGTCTAACCACCTCTCTGTTTCTCTCCTCTCTTTCCATCTAACCACCTCTCTGTTTCTCTCCTCTCTTTCCATCTAACCACCTCTCTGTTTCTCTCCTCTCTTTCCATCTAACCACCTCTCTGTTTCTCTCCTCTCTCTTTCCATCTAACCACCTCTCTGTTTCTCTCCTCTCTTTCCATCTAACCACCTCTCTGTTTCTCTCCTCTCTCTTTCCATCTAACCACCTCTCTGTTTCTCTCCTCTCTTTCCATCTAACCACCTCTCTGTTTCTCTCCTCTCTCTCCATCTAACCACCTCTCTGTTTCTCTCCTCTCTTTCCATCTAACCACCTCTCTGTTTCTCTCCTCTCTTTCCATCTAACCACCTCTCTGTTTCTCTCCTCTCTTTCCATCTAACCACCTCTCTGTTTCTCTCCTCTCTTTCCATCTAACCACCTCTCTGTTTCTCTCCTCTCTTTCCATCTAACCACCTCTCTGTTTCTCTCCTCTCTTTCCATCTAACCACCTCTCTGTTTCTCTCTTCTCTTTCTATCTAACCACCACTCTGTTTCTCTCCTCTCTCCATCTAACCACCTCTCTGTTTCTCTATCTCTTTCCATCTAACCACATCTCTGTTTCTCTCCTCTCTTTCCATCTAACCACCTCTCTGTTTCTCTCCTCTCTTTCCATCTAACCACCTCTCTGTTTCTCTCCTCTCTTTCCATCTAACCACCTCTCTGTTTCTCTCCTCTCTCCATCTAACCACCTCTCTGTTTCTCTCCTCTCTCTCCATCTAACCACCTCTCTGTTTCTCTCCTCTCTTTCCATCTAACCACCTCTCTGTTTCTCTCCTCTCTCTCCATCTAACCACCTCTCTGTTTCTCTCCTCTCTCTCCATCTAACCACCTCTCTGTTTCTCTCCTCTCTCTCCATCTAACCACCTCTCTGTTTCTCTCCTCTCTTTCCATCTAACCACCTCTCTGTTTCTCTCCTCTCTTTCTATCTAAACACCACTCTGTTTCTCTCCTCTCTCCATCTAACCACCTCTCTGTTTCTCTATCTCTTTCCATCTAACCACATCTCTGTTTCTCTCCATCTAACCACCTCTCTGTTTCTCTCCTCTCTTTCCATCTAACCACCTCTCTGTTTCTCTCTTCTCTCTCCGTCTAACCACCTCTCTGTTTCTCTCCTCTCTCTCCATCTAACCACCTCTCTGTTTCTCTCCTCTCTTTCCATCTAACCACCTCTCTGTTTCTCTCCTCTCTTTCCATCTAACCACCTCTCTGTTTCTCTCCTCTCTCTCCATCTAACCACCTCTCTGTTTCTCTCCTCTCTTTCCATCTAACCACCTCTCTGTTTCTCTCCTCTCTTTCCATCTAACCACCTCTCTGTTTCTCTCCTCTCTTTCCATCTAACCACCTCTCTGTTTCTCTCCTCTCTTTCTATCTAACCACCACTCTGTTTCTCTCCTCTCTCTCCATCTAACCACCTCTCTGTTTCTCTATCTTTATCCATCTAACCACCTCTCTGTTTCTCTCCTCTCTTTCCATCTAACCACCTCTCTGTTTCTCTCCTCTCTCTCCGTCTAACCACCTCTCTGTTTCTCTCCTCTCTCTCCATCTAACCACCTCTCTGTTTCTCTCCTCTCTTTCCATCTAACCACCTCTCTGTTTCTCTCCTCTCTCTCCATCTAACCACCTCTCTGTTTCTCTCCTCTCTTTCCATCTAACCACCTCTCTGTTTCTCTCCTCTCTTTCCATCTAACCACCTCTCTGTTTCTCTCCTCTCTTTCCATCTAACCACCTCTCTGTTTCTCTCCTCTCTTTCTATCTAACCACCACTCTGTTTCTCTCCTCTCTCCATCTAACCACCTCTCTGTTTCTCTATCTCTTTCCATCTAACCACATCTCTGTTTCTCTCCATCTAACCACTTCTCTGTTTCTCTCCTCTCTTTCCATCTAACCACCTCTCTGTTTCTCTCCTCTCTTTCCATCTAACCACCTCTCTGTTTCTCTCCTCTCTTTCCATCTAACCACCTCTCTGTTTCTCTCCTCTCTTTCCATCTAACCACCTCTCTGTTTCTCTCCTCTCTCTCCATCTAACCACCTCTCTGTTTCTCTCCTCTCTCTCCATCTAACCACCTCTCTGTTTCTCTCCTCTCTTTCCATCTAACCACCTCTCTGTTTCTCTCCTCTCTCTCCATCTAACCACCTCTCTGTTTCTCTCCTCTCTTTCCATCTAACCACCTCTCTGTTTCTCTCCTCTCTTTCATTCTAACCACCTCTCTGTTTCTCTCCTCTCTTTCCATCTAACCACCTCTCTGTTTCTCTCCTCTCTTTCCATCTAACCACCACTCTGTTTCTCTCCTCTCTCTCCATCTAACCACCTCTCTGTTTCTCTATCTTTATCCATCTAACCACCTCTCTGTTTCTCTCCTCTCTTTCCATCTAACCACCTCTCTGTTTCTCTCCTCTCTTTCCATCTAACCACCTCTCTGTTTCTCTCCTCTCTCTCCATCTAACCACCTCTCTGTTTCTCTCCTCTCTTTCCATCTAACCACCTCTCTGTTTCTCTCCTCTCTCTCCATCTAACCACCTCTCTGTTTCTCTCCTCTCTTTCCATCTAACCACCTCTCTGTTTCTCTCCTCTCTTTCCATCTAACCACCTCTCTGTTTCTCTCCTCTCTTTCCATCTAACCACCTCTTTGTTTCTCTCCTCTCTTTCTATCTAACCACCACTCTGTTTCTCTCCTCTCTCCATCTAACCACCTCTCTGTTTCTCTATCTCTTTCCATCTAACCACATCTCTGTTTCTCTCCATCTAACCACTTCTCTGTTTCTCTCCTCTCTTTCCATCTAACCACCTCTCTGTTTCTCTCCTCTCTTTCCATCTAACCACCTCTCTGTTTCTCTCCTCTCTTTCCATCTAACCACCTCTCTGTTTCTCTCTCCTCTCTCTCCATCTAACCACCTCTCTGTTTCTCTATCTTTATCCATCTAACCACCTCTCTGTTTCTCTCCTCTCTCTCTGTCTAACCACCTCTCTGTTTCTCTCCTCTCTCTCCATCTAACCACCTCTCTGTTTCTCTCCTCTCTTTCCATCTAACCACCTCTCTGTTTCTCTCCTCTCTTTCTATCTAAACACCACTCTGTTTCTCTCCTCTCTCCATCTAACCACCTCTCTGTTTCTCTATCTCTTTCCATCTAACCACATCTCTGTTTCTCTCCATCTAACCACTTCTCTGTTTCTCTCCTCTCTTTCCATCTAACCACCTCTCTGTTTCTCTCCTCTCTTTCCATCTAACCACCTCTCTGTTTCTCTCCTCTCGTTCGATCTAACCACCTCTCTGTTTCTCTCCTCTCTCTCCATCTAACCACCTCTCTGTTTCTCTATCTTTATCCATCTAACCACCTCTCTGTTTCTCTCCTCTCTTTCCATCTAACCACCTCTCTGTTTCTCTCTCTCTTTCCATCTAACCACCTCTCTGTTTCTCTCCTCTCTCTCCATCTAACCACCTCTCTGTTTCTCTCCTCTCTCTCCATCTAACCACCTCTCTGTTTCTCTCCTCTCTTTCCATCTAACCACCTCTCTGTTTCTCTCCTCTCTTTCCATCTAACCACCTCTCTGTTTCTCTCCTCTCTTTCCATCTAACCACCTCTCTGTTTCTCTCCTCTCTTTCCATCTAACCACCTCTCTGTTTCTCTCCTCTCTTTCCATCTAACCACCTCTCTTTCTCTCTTCTCTTTCTATCTAACCACCACTCTGTTTCTCTCCTCTCTCCATCTAACCACCTCTCTGTTTCTCTATCTCTTTCCATCTAACCACATCTCTGTTTCTCTCCATCTAACCACCTCTCTGTTTCTCTCCTCTCTTTCCATCTAACCACCTCTCTGTTTCTCTCTTCTCTTTCTATCTAACCACCTCTCTGTTTCTCTCCTCTCTTTCTATCTAACCACCTCTCTGTTTCTCTCCTCTCTTTCTATCTAACCACCTCTCTGTTTCTCTCCTCTCTTTCCATCTAACCACCTCTCTGTTTCTCTCCTCTCTTTCCATCTAACCACCTCTCTGTTTCTCTCCTCTCTCTCCATCTAACCACCTCTCTGTTTCTCTCCTCTCTTTCCATCTAACCACCTCTCTGTTTCTCTCCTCTCTCTCCATCTAACCACCTCTCTGTTTCTCTCCTCTCTTTCCATCTAACCACCTCTCTGTTTCTCTCCTCTCTCTCCATCTAACCACCTCTCTGTTTCTCTCCTCTCTTTCCATCTAACCACCTCTCTGTTTCTCTCCTCTCTTTCCATCTAACCACCTCTCTGTTTCTCTCCTCTCTTTCCATCTAACCACCTCTCTGTTTCTCTCCTCTCTTTCCATCTAACCACCTCTCTGTTTCTCTCCTCTCTTTCCATCTAACCACTCTCTGTTTCTCTCCTCTCTTTCCATCTAACCACCTCTCTGTTTCTCTCTTCTCTTTCTATCTAACCACCACTCTGTTTCTCTCCTCTCTCCATCTAACCACCTCTCTGTTTCTCTATCTCTTTCCATCTAACCACATCTCTGTTTCTCTCCATCCATCTAACCACCTCTCTGTTTCTCTCCTCTCTTTCCATCTAACCACCTCTCTGTTTCTCTCCTCTCTTTCCATCTAACCACCTCTCTGTTTCTCTCCTCTTCCATCTAACCACCTCTCTGTTTCTCTCCTCTCTTTCTATCTAACCACCTCTCTGTTTCTCTCCTCTCTTTCTATCTAACCACCACTCTGTTTCTCTCCTCTCTTTCCATCTAACCACCTCTCTGTTTCTCTCCTCTCTTTCCATCTAACCACCTCTCTGTTTCTCTCCTCTCTTTCCATCTAACCACCTCTCTGTTTCTCTCCTCTCTTTCCATCTAACCACCTCTCTGTTTCTCTCCTCTCTTTCTATCTAACCACCTCTCTGTTTCTCTCCTCTCTCCATCTAACCACCTCTCTGTTTCTCTATCTCTTTCCATCTAACCACATCTCTGTTTCTCTCCATCTAACCACCTCTCTGTTTCTCTCCTCTCTTTCCATCTAACCACCTCTCTGTTTCTCTCCTCTCTTTCCATCTAACCACCTCTCTGTTTCTCTCCTCTCTCTCCATCTAACCACCTCTCTGTTTCTCTCCTCTCTCTCCATCTAACCACCTCTCTGTTTCTCTCCTCTCTTTCCATCTAACCACCTCTCTGTTTCTCTCCTCTCTCTCCATCTAACCACCTCTCTGTTTCTCTCCTCTCTTTCCATCTAACCACCTCTCTGTTTCTCTCCTCTCTTTCATTCTAACCACCTCTCTGTTTCTCTCCTCTCTTTCCATCTAACCACCTCTCTGTTTCTCTCCTCTCTTTCTATCTAACCACCACTCTGTTTCTCTCCTCTCTCTCCATCTAACCACCTCTCTGTTTCTCTATCTTTATCCATCTAACCACCTCTCTGTTTCTCTCCTCTCTTTCCATCTAACCACCTCTCTGTTTCTCTCCTCTCTCTCCATCTAACCACCTCTCTGTTTCTCTCCTCTCTCTCCATCTAACCACCTCTCTGTTTCTCTCCTCTCTTTCCATCTAACCACCTCTCTGTTTCTCTCCTCTCTCTCCATCTAACCACCTCTCTGTTTCTCTCCTCTCTTTCCATCTAACCACCTCTCTGTTTCTCTCCTCTCTTTCCATCTAACCACCTCTCTGTTTCTCTCCTCTCTTTCCATCTAACCACCTCTCTGTTTCTCTCCTCTCTTTCTATCTAACCACCTCTCTGTTTCTCTCCTCTCTCCATCTAACCACCTCTCTGTTTCTCTATCTCTTTCCATCTAACCACATCTCTGTTTCTCTCCATCTAACCACTTCTCTGTTTCTCTCCTCTCTTTCCATCTAACCACCTCTCTGTTTCTCTCCTCTCTTTCCATCTAACCACCTCTCTGTTTCTCTCCTCTCGTTCGATCTAACCACCTCTCTGTTTCTCTCCTCTCTCTCCATCTAACCACCTCTCTGTTTCTCTATCTTTATCCATCTAACCACCTCTCTGTTTCTCTCCTCTCTTTCCATCTAACCACCTCTCTGTTTCTCTCCTCTCTTTCCATCTAACCACCTCTCTGTTTCTCTCCTCTCTTTGCATCTAACCACCTCTCTGTTTCTCTCCTCTCTTTCCATCTAACCACCTCTCTGTTTCTCTCCTCTCTCCATCTAACCACCTCTCTGTTTCTCTATCTCTTTCCATCTAACCACATCTCTGTTTCTCTCCATCTAACCACTTCTCTGTTTCTCTCCTCTCTTTCCATCTAACCACCTCTCTGTTTCTCTCCTCTCTTTCCATCTAACCACCTCTCTGTTTCTCTCCTCTCGTTCGATCTAACCACCTCTCTGTTTCTCTCCTCTCTCTCCATCTAACCACCTCTCTGTTTCTCTATCTTTATCCATCTAACCACCTCTCTGTTTCTCTCCTCTCTTTCCATCTAACCACCTCTCTGTTTCTCTCCTCTCTTTCCATCTAACCACCTCTCTGTTTCTCTCCTCTCTCTCCGTCTAACCACCTCTCTGTTTCTCTCCTCTCTCTCCATCTAACCACCTCTCTGTTTCTCTCCTCTCTTTCCATCTAACCACCACTCTGTTTCTCTCTTCTCTTTCTATCTAACCACCACTCTGTTTCTCTCCTCTCTTTGCATCTAACCACCTCTCTGTTTCTCTCCTCTCTTTGCATCTAACCACCTCTCTGTTTCTCTCCTCTCTTTCCATCTAACCACCTCTCTGTTTCTCTCCTCTCTTTCCATCTAACCACCTCTCTGTTTCTCTCCTCTCTCCATCTAACCACCTCTCTGTTTCTCTATCTCTTTGCATCTAACCACTCTCTGTTTCTCTCTCTCCATCTAACCACCTCTCTGTTTCTCTCTCTCTTTCCATCTAACCACCTCTCTGTTTCTCTCCTCTCTTTCCATCTAACCACCTCTCTGTTTTCTCTCTCTCTCCATCTAACCACCTCTCTGTTTCTCTCCTCTCTCTCCATCTAACCACCTCTCTGTTTCTCTCCTCTCTTTCCATCTAACCACCTCTCTGTTTCTCTCCTCTCTCTCCATCTAACCACCTCTCTGTTTCTCTCCTCTCTTTCCATCTAACCACCTCTCTGTTTCTCTCCTCTCTTTCATCTAACCACCTCTCTGTTTCTCTCCTCTCTTTCCATCTAACCACCTCTCTGTTTCTCTCCTCTCTTTCTATCTAACCACCACTCTGTTTCTCTCCTCTCTCTCCATCTAACCACCTCTCTGTTTCTCTATCTTTATCCATCTAACCACCTCTCTGTTTCTCTCCTCTCTTTCCATCTAACCACCTCTCTGTTTCTCTCTCTCTCTTTCCATCTAACCACCTCTCTGTTTCTCTCCTCTCTCTCCATCTAACCACCTCTCTGTTTCTCTCCTCTCTTTCCATCTAACCACCTCTCTGTTTTCTCCTCTCTCTCCATCTAACCACCTCTCTGTTTCTCTCCTCTCTTTCCATCTAACCACCTCTCTGTTTCTCTCCTCTCTTTCCATCTAACCACCTCTCTGTTTCTCTCCTCTCTTTCCATCTAACCACCTCTCTGTTTCTCTATTCTCTTTCTATCTAACCACCACTCTGTTTCTCTCCTCTTTCCATCTAACCACCTCTCTGTTTCTCTATCTCTTTCCATCTAACCACATCTCTGTTTCTCTCCATCTAACCACTTCTCTGTTTCTCTCCTCTCTTTCCATCTAACCACCTCTCTGTTTCTCTCCTCTCTTTCCATCTAACCACCTCTCTGTTTCTCTCCTCTCGTTCCATCTAACCACCTCTCTGTTTCTCTCCTCTCTCTCCATCTAACCACCTCTCTGTTTCTCTATCTTTATCCATCTAACCACCTCTCTGTTTCTCTCCTCTCTTTCCATCTAACCACCTCTCTGTTTCTCTCCTCTCTTTCCATCTAACCACCTCTCTGTTTCTCTCCTCTCTTTCCATCTAACCACCTCTCTGTTTCTCTCTCTCTTTCTATCTAACCACCTCTCTGTTTCTCTCCTCTCTCCATCTAACCACCTCTCTGTTTCTCTATCTCTTTCCATCTAACCACATCTCTGTTTCTCTCCATCTAACCACCTCTCTGTTTCTCTCCTCTCTTTCCATCTAACCACCTCTCTGTTTCTCTCCTCTCTTTCCATCTAACCACCTCTCTGTTTCTCTCCTCTCGTTCGATCTAACCACCTCTCTGTTTCTCTCCTCTTCTCCATCTAACCACCTCTCTGTTTCTCTATCTTTATCCATCTAACCACCTCTCTGTTTCTCTCCTCTCTTTCCATCTAACCACCTCTCTGTTTCTCTCCTCTCTCTCCATCTAACCACCTCTCTGTTTCTCTCCTCTCTTTCCATCTAACCACCTCTCTGTTTCTCTCCTCTCTCTCCATCTAACCACCTCTCTGTTTCTCTCCTCTCTCTCCATCTAACCACCTCTCTGTTTCTCTCCTCTCTTTCCATCTAACAACCTCTCTGTTTCTCTCTCTCTCTCCATCTAACCACCTCTCTGTTTCTCTCCTCTCTTTCCATCTAACCACCTCTCTGTTTCTCTCCTCTCTTTCCATCTAACCACCTCTCTGTTTCTCTCTCTCTTCCATCTAACCACCTCTCTGTTTCTCTCCTCTCTTCTCCATCTAACCACCTCTCTGTTTCTCTCCTCTCTTTCCATCTAACCACCTCTCTGTTTCTCTCCTCTCTCTCCATCTAACCACCTCTCTGTTTCTCTCCTCTCTTTCCATCTAACCACCTCTCTGTTTCTCTCCTCTTTCCATCTAACCACCTCTCTGTTTCTCTCCTCTCTTTCCATCTAACCACCTCTCTGTTTCTCTCTTCTCTTTCCATCTAACCACCTCTCTGTTTCTCTCTCTCTCTCCATCTAACCACCTCTCTGTTTCTCTATCTCTTTCCATCTAACCACATCTCTGTTTCTCTCCATCTAACCACCTCTCTGTTTCTCTCCTCTCTTTCCATCTAACCACCTCTCTGTTTCTCTCCTCTCTTTCCATCTAACCACCTCTCTGTTTCTCTCCTCTCTTCCGTCTAACCACCTCTCTGTTTCTCTCCTCTCTCTCCATCTAACCACCTCTCTGTTTCTCTCCTCTCTTTCCATCTAACCACCTCTCTGTTTCTCTCCTCTCTTTCCATCTAACCACCTCTCTGTTTCTCTCCTCTCTTTCCATCTAACCACCTCTCTGTTTCTCTCCTCTCTTTCATTCTAACCACCTCTCTGTTTCTCTCCTCTCTTTCCATCTAACCACCTCTCTGTTTCTCTCCTCTCTTTCTATCTAACCACCACTCTGTTTCTCTCCTCTCTCTCCATCTAACCACCTCTCTGTTTCTCTATCTTTATCCATCTAACCACCTCTCTGTTTCTCTCCTCTCTTTCCATCTAACCACCTCTCTGTTTCTCTCCTCTCTCTCCGTCTAACCACCTCTCTGTTTCTCTCCTCTCTCTCCATCTAACCACCTCTCTGTTTCTCTCCTCTCTTTCCATCTAACCACCTCTCTGTTTCTCTCCTCTCTTTCCATCTAACCACCTCTCTGTTTCTCTCCTCTCTCTCCATCTAACCACCTCTCTGTTTCTCTCCTCTCTTTCCATCTAACCACCTCTCTGTTTCTCTCCTCTCTTTCCATCTAACCACCTCTCTGTTTTTCTCTATTCTCTTTCTATCTAACCACCTCTCTGTTTCTCTCCTCTTTCCATCTAACCACCTCTCTGTTTCTCTATCTCTTTCCATCTAACCACATCTCTGTTTCTCTCCATCTAACCACCTCTCTGTTTCTCTCCTCTCTTTCCATCTAACCACCTCTCTGTTTCTCTCCTCTCTTTCCATCTAACCACCTCTCTGTTTCTCTCCTCTCGTTCCATCTAACCACCTCTCTGTTTCTCTCCTCTCTCTCCATCTAACCACCTCTCTGTTTCTCTATCTTTATCCATCTAACCACCTCTCTGTTTCTCTCCTCTCTTTCCATCTAACCACCTCTCTGTTTCTCTCCTCTCTTTCCATCTAACCACCTCTCTGTTTCTCTCCTCTCTTTCCATCTAACCACCTCTCTGTTTCTCTCTTCTCTTTCTATCTAACCACCACTCTGTTTCTCTCCTCTCTCCATCTAACCACCTCTCTGTTTTCTCTATCTCTTTCCATCTAACCACATCTCTGTTTCTCTCCATCTAACCACCTCTCTGTTTCTCTCCTCTCTTTCCATCTAACCACCTCTCTGTTTCTCTCCTCTCTTTCCATCTAACCACCTCTCTGTTTCTCTCCTCTCGTTCATCTAACCACCTCTCTGTTTCTCTCCTCTCTCTCCATCTAACCACCTCTCTGTTTCTCTATCTTTATCCATCTAACCACCTCTCTGTTTCTCTCCTCTCTTTCCATCTAACCACCTCTCTGTTTCTCTCCTCTCTTTCCATCTAACCACCTCTCTGTTTCTCTCCTCTCTCTCCGTCTAACCACCTCTCTGTTTCTCTCCTCTCTTCCATCTAACCACCTCTCTGTTTCTCTCCTCTCTTTCCATCTAACCACCTCTCTGTTTCTCTCCTCTCTCTCCATCTAACCACCTCTCTGTTTCTCTCCTCTCTTTCCATCTAACCACCTCTCTGTTTCTCTCCTCTCTTTCCATCTAACCACCTCTCTGTTTCTCTCTTCTCTTTCCATCTAACCACCTCTCTGTTTCTCTCTCTCTCTCCATCTAACCACCTCTCTGTTTTCTATCTCTTTCCATCTAACCACATCTCTGTTTCTCTCCATCTAACCACCTCTCTGTTTCTCTCCTCTCTTTCCATCTAACCACCTCTCTGTTTCTCTCCTCTCTTTCCATCTAACCACCTCTCTGTTTCTCTCCTCTCTTTCCATCTAACCACCTCTCTGTTTCTCTCCTCTCTTTCCATCTAACCACCTCTCTGTTTCTCTCCTCTCTTTCCATCTAACCACCTCTCTGTTTCTCTCCTCTCTCTCCATCTAACCACCTCTCTGTTTCTCTCCTCTCTTTCCATCTAACCACCTCTCTGTTTCTCTCCTCTCTTTCATTCTAACCACCTCTCTGTTTCTCTCCTCTCTTTCCATCTAACCACCTCTCTGTTTCTCTCCTCTCTTTCCATCTAACCACCTCTCTGTTTCTCTCCTCTCTCTCCATCTAACCACCTCTCTGTTTCTCTATCTTTATCCATCTAACCACCTCTCTGTTTCTCTCCTCTCTTTCCATCTAACCACCTCTCTGTTTCTCTCCTCTCTCTCCATCTAACCACCTCTCTGTTTCTCTCCTCTCTCTCCATCTAACCACCTCTCTGTTTCTCTCTCTCTTTCCATCTAACCACCTCTCTGTTTCTCTCCTCTCTCTCCATCTAACCACCTCTCTGTTTCTCTCCTCTCTTTCCATCTAACCACCTCTCTGTTTCTCTCCTCTCTTTCCATCTAACCACCTCTCTGTTTCTCTCCTCTCTTTCCATCTAACCACCTCTCTGTTTCTCTCCTCTCTTTCTATCTAACCACCTCTCTGTTTCTCTCCTCTCTCCATCTCACCACCTCTCTGTTTCTCTATCTCTTTCCATCTAACCACATCTCTGTTTCTCTCCATCTAACCACCTCTCTGTTTCTCTATCTTTATCCATCTAACCACCTCTCTGTTTCTCTCCTCTCTTTCCATCTAACCACCTCTCTGTTTCTCTCCTCTCTTTCCATCTAACCACCTCTCTGTTTCTCTCCTCTCTTTCCATCTAACCACCTCTCTGTTTCTCTCCTCTCTTTCCATCTAACCACCTCTCTGTTTCTCTCTTCTCTTTCTATCTAACCACCACTCTGTTTCTCTCCTCTCTCCATCTAACCACCTCTCTGTTTCTCTATCTTTTTCCATCTAACCACATCTCTGTTTCTCTCCATCTAACCACTTCTCTGTTTCTCTCCTCTCTCTCCATCTAACCACCTCTCTGTTTCTCTCCTCTCTCTCCATCTAACCACCTATCTGTTTCTCTCCTCTCTTTCCATCTAACCACCTCTCTGTTTCTCTCCTCTCTCTCCATCTAACCACCTCTCTGTTTCTCTATCTTTATCCATCTAACCACCTCTCTGTTTCTCTCCTCTCTTTCCATCTAACCACCTCTCTGTTTCTCTCTCTCTCTCCATCTAACCACCTCTCTGTTTCTCTCCTCTCTTTCCATCTAACCACCTCTCTGTTTCTCTCCTCTCTTTCCATCTAACCACCTCTCTGTTTCTCTCTCTCTCGTTCCATCTAACCACCTCTCTGTTTCTCTCCTCTCTCTCCATCTAACCACCTCTCTGTTTCTCTATCTTTATCCATCTAACCACCTCTCTGTTTCTCTCCTCTCTTTCCATCTAACCACCTCTCTGTTTCTCTCCTCTCTTTCCATCTAACCACCTCTCTGTTTCTCTCCTCTCTCTCATCTAACCACCTCTCTGTTTTCTCTCTCTCTCCATCTAACCACCTCTCTGTTTCTCTCCTCTCTTTCCATCTAACCACCTCTCTGTTTCTCTCCTCTCTTTCCATCTAACCACCTCTCTGTTTCTCTCCTCTCTTTCCATCTAACCACCTCTCTGTTTCTCTCCTCTCTTTCCATCTAACCACCTCTCTGTTTCTCTATTCTCTTTCTATCTAACCACCTCTCTGTTTCTCTCCTCTCTCCATCTAACCACCTCTCTGTTTCTCTATCTCTTTCCATCTAACCACATCTCTGTTTCTTCCATCTAACCACCTCTCTGTTTCTCTCTCTCTATCCATCTAACCACCTCTCTGTTTCTCTCCTCTCTTTCCATCTAACCACCTCTCTGTTTCTCTCCTCTCTTTCCATCTAACCACCTCTCTGTTTCTCTCCTCTCTTTCCATCTAACCACCTCTCTGTTTCTCTCCTCTCTTTCCATCTAACCACCTCTCTGTTTCTCTCTCTCTTTCTATCTAACCACCTCTCTGTTTCTCTCCTCTCTCCATCTAACCACCTCTCTGTTTCTCTATCTCTTTCCATCTAACCACATCTCTGTTTCTCTCCATCTAACCACTTCTCTGTTTCTCTCCTCTCTTTCCATCTAACCACCTCTCTGTTTCTCTCCTCTCTTTCCATCTAACCACCTCTCTGTTTCTCTCCTCTCGTTCGATCTAACCACCTCTCTGTTTCTCTCCTCTCTCTCCATCTAACCACCTCTCTGTTTCTCTATCTTTATCCATCTAACCACCTCTCTGTTTCTCTCCTCTCTTTCCATCTAACCACCTCTCTGTTTCTCTCCTCTCTTTCCATCTAACCACCTCTCTGTTTCTCTCCTCTCTTTCCATCTAACCACCTCTCTGTTTCTCTCCTCTCTTTCCATCTAACCACCTCTCTGTTTCTCTCCTCTCTTTCCATCTAACCACCTCTCTGTTTCTCTCCTCTCTCTCCATCTAACCACCTCTCTGTTTCTCTCCTCTCTTTCCATCTAACCACCTCTCTGTTTCTCTCCTCTCTTTCCATCTAACCACCTCTCTGTTTCTCTCCTCTCTTTCCATCTAACCACCTCTCTGTTTCTCTATTCTCTCTCTCCGTCTAACCACCTCTCTGTTTCTCTCCTCTCTCCATCTAACCACCTCTCTGTTTCTCTATCTCTTTCCATCTAACCACATCTCTGTTTCTCTCCATCTAACCACCTCTCTGTTTCTCTCTCTCTTTCCATCTAACCACCTCTCTGTTTCTCTCCTCTCTTTCCATCTAACCACCTCTCTGTTTCTCTCCTCTCTTTCCATCTAACCACCTCTCTGTTTCTCTCCTCTCTTTCCATCTAACCACCTCTCTTTCTCTCCTCTCTTTCCATCTAACCACCTCTCTGTTTTTCTCTTCTCTTTCTATCTAACCACCACTCTGTTTCTCTCCTCTCTCTCCATCTAACCACCTCTCTGTTTCTCTATCTCTTTCCATCTAACCACATCTCTGTTTTCTCTCCATCTAACCACTTCTCTGTTTCTCTCCTCTCTTTCCATCTAACCACCTCTCTGTTTCTCTCCTCTCTTTCCATCTAACCACCTCTCTGTTTCTCTCCTCTCTTTCGATCTAACCACCTCTCTGTTTCTCTCCTCTCTCTCCATCTAACCACCTCTCTGTTTCTCTATCTTTATCATCTAACCACCTCTCTGTTTCTCTCCTCTCTCTCCATCTAACCACCTCTCTGTTTCTCTATCTTTATCCATCTAACCACCTCTCTGTTTCTCTCCTCTCTCTCTGTCTAACCACCTCTCTGTTTCTCTCCTCTCTCTCCATCTAACCACCTCTCTGTTTCTCTCCTCTCTTTCCATCTAACCACCTCTCTGTTTCTCTCCTCTCTCTCCATCTAACCACCTCTCTGTTTCTCTCCTCTCTTTCCATCTAACCACCTCTCTGTTTCTCTCCTCTCTCCATCTAACCACCTCTCTGTTTCTCTATCTCTTTCCATCTAACCACCTCTCTGTTTTTCTCTCCATCTAACCACCTCTCTGTTTCTCTCCTCTCTTTCCATCTAACCACCTCTCTGTTTCTCTCCTCTCTTTCCATCTAACCACCTCTCTGTTTCTCTCCTCTCTTTCCATCTAACCACCTCTCTGTTTCTCTCCTCTCTTTCCATCTAACCACCTCTCTGTTTCTCTCCTCTCTTTCCATCTAACCACCTCTCTGTTTCTCTCCTCTCTCTCCATCTAACCACCTCTCTGTTTCTCTCCTCTCTTTCCATCTAACCACCTCTCTGTTTCTCTCCTCTCTTTCCATCTAACCACCTCTCTGTTTCTCTCCTCTCTTTCCATCTAACCACCTCTCTGTTTCTCTCCTCTCTTTCTATCTAACCACCACTCTGTTTCTCTCTCTCTCCATCTAACCACCTCTCTGTTTCTCTATCTTTTCCATCTAACCACCTCTCTGTTTCTCTCCTCTCTTTCCATCTAACCACCTCTCTGTTTCTCTCCTCTCTTTCCATCTAACCACCTCTCTGTTTCTCTCCTCTCTTTCCATCTAACCACCTCTCTGTTTCTCTCCTCTCTTTCCATCTAACCACCTCTCTGTTTCTCTCCTCTCTCTCCATCTAACCACCTCTCTGTTTCTCCTCTCTTTCCATCTAACCACCTCTCTGTTTCTCTCCTCTCTTTCCATCTAACCACCTCTCTGTTTCTCTCCTCTCTTTCCATCTAACCACCTCTCTGTTTCTCTCCTCTCTTTCCATCTAACCACCTCTCTGTTTCTCTCCTCTAACCACCTCTCTGTTTCCATCTCTAACCACCTCTCTGTTTCTCTCCTCTCTCCATCTAACCACCTCTCTGTTTCTCTCCTCTCTTTCCATCTAACCACCTCTCTGTTTCTCTCCTCTCTTTCCATCTAACCACCTCTCTGTTTCTCTCTCTCTTTCCATCTAACCACCTCTCTGTTTCTCTCCTCTCTTTCCATCTAACCACCTCTCTGTTTCTCTCCTCTCTTTCCATCTAACCACCTCTCTGTTTCTCTCCTCTCTTTCCATCTAACCACCTCTCTGTTTCTCTCCTCTCTTTCCATCTAACCACCTCTCTGTTTCTCTCCTCTCTCTTTCCATCTAACCACCTCTCTGTTTCTCTCCTCTCTCTCCATCTAACCACCTCTCTGTTTCTCTATCTTTATCCATCTAACCACCTCTCTGTTTCTCTCCTCTCTTTCCATCTAACCACCTCTCTGTTTCTCTCCTCTCTTTCCATCTAACCACCTCTCTGTTTCTCTCCTCTCTCTCCATCTAACCACCTCTCTGTTTCTCTCCTCTCTTTCCATCTAACCACCTCTCTGTTTCTCTCCTCTCTTTCCATCTAACCACCTCTCTGTTTCTCTCCTCTCGTTCGATCTAACCACCTCTCTGTTTCTCTCCTCTCTCTCCATCTAACCACCTCTCTGTTTCTCTATCTTTATCCATCTAACCACCTCTCTGTTTCTCTCCTCTCTCTCTGTCTAACCACCTCTCTGTTTCTCTCCTCTCTCTCCATCTAACCACCTCTCTGTTTCTCTCCTCTCTTTCCATCTAACCACCTCTCTGTTTCTCTCCTCTCTTTCCATCTAACCACCTCTCTGTTTCTCTCTCTCTTTCCATCTAACCACTCTCTGTTTCTCTCCTCTCTCTCCATCTAACCACCTCTCTGTTTCTCTCCTCTCTTTCCATCTAACCACCTCTCTGTTTCTCTCCTCTCTTTCCATCTAACCACCTCTCTGTTTCTCTCCTCTCTTTCCATCTAACCACCTCTCTGTTTCTCTCCTCTTTCCATCTAACCACCTCTCTGTTTCTCTCCTCTCTTTCCATCTAACCCACCTCTCTGTTTCTCTCCTCTCTCTCCATCTAACCACCTCTCTGTTTCTCTCCTCTCTCCATCTAACCACTCTCTGTTTCTCTCCTCTCTTTCCATCTAACCACCTCTCTGTTTCTCTCCTCTCTTTCCATCTAACCACCTCTCTGTTTCTCTCCTCTCTTTCTATCTAACCACCTCTCTGTTTCTCTCCTCTCTTTCCATCTAACCACCTCTCTGTTTCTCTCCTCTCTTTCCATCTAACCACCTCTCTGTTTCTCTCCTCTCGTTCCATCTAACCACCTCTCTGTTTCTCTCCTCTCTCTCCATCTAACCACCTCTCTGTTTCTCTATCTTTCTCCATCTAACCACCTCTCTGTTTCTCTCCTCTCTTTCCATCTAACCACCTCTCTGTTTCTCTCCTCTCTTTCCATCTAACCACCTCTCTGTTTCTCTCCTCTCTTTCCATCTAACCACCTCTCTGTTTCTCTCCTCTCTCTCCATCTAACCACCTCTCTGTTTCTCTCCTCTCTTTCCATCTAACCACCTCTCTGTTTCTCTCTCTCTTTCCATCTAACCACCTCTCTGTTTCTCTCCTCTCTTTCCATCTAACCACCTCTCTGTTTCTCTCCTCTCTTTCCATCTAACCACCTCTCTGTTTCTCTCCTCTCTCCATCTAACCACCTCTCTGTTTCTCTCCTCTCTGTCTAACCACATCTCTTTCTTCTCTCCATCTAACCACCTCTCTGTTTCTCTCCTCTCTTTCCATCTAACCACCTCTCTGTTTCTCTCTCTCTTTCCATCTAACCACCTCTCTGTTTCTCTCCTCTCTTTCCATCTAACCACCTCTCTGTTTCTCTCCTCTCTTTCCATCTAACCGCCTCTCTGTTTCTCTCCCTCTCTCCATCTAACCACCTCTCTGTTTCTCTCCTCTCTTTTTCCATCTAACCACCTCTCTGTTTCTCTCCTCTCTTTCCATCTAACCACCTCTCTGTTTCTCTCCTCTCTTTCCATCTAACCACCTCTCTGTTTCTCTCCTCTCTTTCCATCTAACCACCTCTCTGTTTCTCTCCTCTCTCTCCATCTAACCACCTCTCTGTTTCTCTCCTCTCTTTCCATCTAACCACCTCTCTGTTTTCTCCTCTCTTTCCATCTAACCACCTCTCTGTTTCTCTCCTCTCTTTCCATCTAACCACCTCTCTGTTTCTCTCCTCTCGTTCCATCTAACCACCTCTCTGTTTCTCTCATTTCTCTCCATCTAACCACCTCTCTGTTTCACTATCTTTATCCATCTAACCACCTCTCTGTTTCTCTCCTCTCTTTCCATCTAACCACCTCACCTCTGTTTCTCTCCTCTCTTTCCATCTAACCACCTCTCTGTTTCTCTCCTCTCTTTCCATCTAACCACCTCTCTGTTTCTCTCCTCTCTTTCTATCTAACCACCACTCTGTTTCTCTCTCTCTCTCCATCTAACCACCTCTCTATTTCTCTATCTCTTTCCATCTAACCACATCTCTGTTTCTTTCCATCTAACCACCTCTCTGTTTCTCTCCTCTCGTTCCATCTAACCACCTCTCTGTTTCTCTCCTCTCTCTCCATCTAACCACCTCTCTGTTTCTCTATCTTTATCCATCTAACCACCTCTCTGTTTCTCTCCTCTCTCTCCATCTAACCACCTCTCTGTTTCTCTCCTCTCTCCATCTAACCACCTCTCTGTTTCTCTCCTCTCTTCCATCTAACCACCTCTCTGTTTCTCTCCTCTCTTTCCATCTAACCACCTCTCTGTTTCTCTCCTCTCTTTCCATCTAACCACTCTCTGTTTCTCTCCTCTCTCTCCATCTAACCACCTCTCTGTTTCTCTCTCTCTCTCCATCTAACCACCTCTCTGTTTCTCTCCTCTCTTTCCATCTAACCACCTCTCTGTTTCTCTCTCTCTCTCCATCTAACCACCTCTCTGTTTCTCTCCTCTCTCTCCATCTAACCACCTCTCTGTTTCTCTCCTCTCTTTCCATCTAACCACCTCTCTGTTTCTCTCCTCTCTCCATCTAACCACCTCTCTGTTTCTCTATCTCTTTCCATCTAACCACATCTAACCACTTCTCTGTTTCTCTCCTCTCTTTCCATCTAACCACCTCTCTGTTTCTCTCCTCTCTCTCCATCTAACCACCTCTCTGTTTCTCTATCTTTATCCATCTAACCACCTCTCTGTTTCTCTCCTCTCTTTCCATCTAACCACCTCTCTGTTTCTCTCCTCTCTTTCCATCTAACCACCTCTCTGTTTCTCTCCTCTCTTTCCATCTAACCACCTCTCTGTTTCTCTCCTCTCTTTCCATCTAACCACCTCTCTGTTTCTCTCCTCTCTCTCCGTCTAACCACCTCTCTGTTTCTCTCCTCTCTCTCCATCTAACCACCTCTCTGTTTCTCTCCTCTCTTTCCATCTAACCACCTCTCTGTTTCTCTCCTCTCTTTCCATCTAACCACCTCTCTGTTTCTCTCCTCTCTTTCCATCTAACCACCTCTCTGTTTCTCTCCTCTCTTTCCATCTAACCACCTCTCTGTTTCTCTCCTCTTTCCGATCTAACCACCTCTCTGTTTCTCTCTCTCTCTCCATCTAACCACCTCTCTGTTTCTCTATCTTTATCCATCTAACCACCTCTCTGTTTCTCTCCTCTCTCTCCATCTAACCACCTCTCTGTTTCTCTCTCTCTCTCTCCATCTAACCACCTCTCTGTTTCTCTCTCTCTTTCCATCTAACCACCTCTCTGTTTCTCTCCTCTCTTTCCATCTAACCACTCTCTCTGTTTCTCTCCTCTCTTTCCATCTAACCACCTCTCTGTTTCTCTCCTCTCTTTCCATCTAACCACCTCTCTGTTTCTCTCCTCTCTTTCCATCTAACCACCTCTCTGTTTCTCTCCTCTCTTTCTATCTAACCACCTCTCTGTTTCTCTCCTCTCTCTCCATCTAACCACCTCTCTGTTTCTCTATCTCTTTCCATCTAACCACATCTCTATTTTTCTCTCCATCTAACCACCTCTCTGTTTCTCTCTCTCTTTCCATCTAACCACCTCTCTGTTTCTCTCCTCTCTTTCCATCTAACCACCTCTCTGTTTCTCTCGTCTCTCTTTCCATCTAACCACCTCTCTGTTTCTCTCCTCTCTTTCCATCTAACCACCTCTCTGTTTCTCTCTCTCTCTCCATCTAACCACCTCTCTGTTTCTCACCTCTTTCCATCTAACCACCTCTCTGTTTCTCTCCTCTCTCTCCATCTAACCACCTCTCTGTTTCTCTCCTCTCTTTCCATCTAACCACCTCTCTGTTTCTCTCTCTCTCTTTCCATCTAACCACCTCTCTGTTTCTCTCCTCTCTTTCCATCTAACCACCTCTCTGTTTCTCTCCTCTCTTTCCATCTAACCACCTCTCTGTTTCTCTCCTCTCTTTCTATCTAACCACCACTCTGTTTCTCTCTCTCTCCATCTAACCACCTCTCTGTTTCTCTATCTTTTCCATCTAACCACCTCTCTGTTTCTCTCCTCTCTTTCCATCTAACCACCTCTCTGTTTCTCTCCTCTCTTTCCATCTAACCACCTCTCTGTTTCTCTCCTCTCTCTCCGTCTAACCACCTCTCTGTTTCTCTCCTCTCTCTCTCCATCTAACCACCTCTCTGTTTCTCTCCTCTCTTTCCATCTAACCACCTCTCTGTTTCTCTCTCTCTCTCCATCTAACCACCTCTCTGTTTCTCTCCTCTCTTTCCATCTAACCACCTCTCTGTTTCTCTCTCTCTTTCCATCTAACCACCTCTCTGTTTCTCTCCTCTCTTTCGATCTAACCACCTCTCTGTTTCTCTCCTCTCTCTCCATCTAACCACCTCTCTGTTTCTCTATCTTTATCCATCTAACCACCTCTCTGTTTCTCTCCTCTCTTTCCATCTAACCACCTCTCTGTTTCTCTCCTCTCTTTCCATCTAACCACCTCTCTGTTTCTCTCCTCTCTCTCCATCTAACCACCTCTCTGTTTCTCTCCTCTCTTTCCATCTAACCACCTCTCTGTTTCTCTCCTCTCTTTCCATCTAACCACCTCTCTGTTTCTCTCCTCTCTCTCCATCTAACCACCTCTCTGTTTCTCTCCTCTTTCCATCTAACCACCTCTCTGTTTCTCTCTCTCTTTCCATCTAACCACCTCTCTGTTTCTCTCCTCTCTTTCCATCTAAGTCACCACTCTGTTTCTCTCCTCTCTCCATCTAACCACCTCTCTGTTTCTCTATCTCTTTCCATCTAACCACATCTCTGTTTTCTCTCCATCTAACCACTTCTCTGTTTCTCTCCTCTCTTTCCATCTAACCACTCTCTGTTTCTCTCCTCTCTTTCCATCTAACCACCTCTCTGTTTCTCTCCTCTTTCCATCTAACCACCTCTCTGTTTCTCTCCTCTCTCTCCATCTAACCACCTCTCTGTTTCTCTCCTCTCTCTCCATCTAACCACCTCTCTGTTTCTCTCCTCTCTTTCCATCTAACCACCTCTCTGTTTCTCTCCTCTCTCTCCATCTAACCACCTCTCTGTTTCTCTCCTCTCTTTCCATCTAACCACCTCTCTGTTTCTCTCCTCTCTTTCCATCTAACCACCTCTCTGTTTCTCTCCTCTCTTTCCATCTAACCACCTCTCTGTTTCTCTCCTCTCTTTCCATCTAACCACCTCTCTGTTTCTCTCCTCTCTCTCTGTCTAACCACCTCTCTGTTTCTCTCCTCTCTCTCCATCTAACCACCTCTCTGTTTCTCTCCTCTCTTTCCATCTAACCACCTCTCTGTTTCTCTCCTCTCTTTCCATCTAACCACCTCTCTGTTTCTCTCCTCTCTCTCCATCTAACCACCTCTCTGTTTCTCTCCTCTCTTTCCATCTAACCACCTCTCTGTTTCTCTCCTCTCTTTCCATCTAACCACCTCTCTGTTTCTCTCCTCTCTTTCCATCTAACCACCTCTCTGTTTCTCTCTCTCTTTCCATCTAACCACCTCTCTGTTCTCTATCTGTTTCCTCTAACCACATCTCTGTTTCTCTCCATCTAACCACTTCTCTGTTTCTCTCCTCTCTTTCCATCTAACCACCTCTCTGTTTCTCTCCTCTCTTTCCATCTAACCACCTCTCTGTTTCTCTCCTCTCTTTCCATCTAACCACCTCTCTGTTTCTCTCTCTCTCCATCTAACCACCTCTCTGTTTCTCTCTCTCTTTCCATCTAACCACCTCTCTGTTTCTCTCTCTCTCTCCATCTAACCACCTCTCTGTTTCTCTCCTCTCTTTCCATCTAACCACCTCTCTGTTTCTCTCCTCTCTCTCCATCTAACCACCTCTCTGTTTCTCTCCTCTCTTTCCATCTAACCACCTCTCTGTTTCTCTCCTCTCTTTCCATCTAACCACCTCTCTGTTTCTCTCCTCTCGTTCGATCTAACCACCTCTCTGTTTCTCTCCTCTCTCTCCATCTAACCACCTCTCTGTTTCTCTATCTTTATCCATCTAACCACCTCTCTGTTTCTCTCCTCTCTTTCCATCTAACCACCTCTCTGTTTCTCTCCTCTCTTTCCATCTAACCACCTCTCTGTTTCTCTCCTCTCTTTCCATCTAACCACCTCTCTGTTTCTCTCCTCTCTTTCCATCTAACCACCTCTCTGTTTCTCTCCTCTCGTTCATCTAACCACCTCTCTGTTTCTCTCCTCTCTCTCCATCTAACCACCTCTCTGTTTCTCTATCTTTATCCATCTAACCACCTCTCTGTTTCTCTCCTCTCTTTCCGTCTAACCACCACCTCTGTTTCTCTCCTCTCTTTCCATCTAACCACCTCTCTGAACATTTCTCTCCTCTCTTTCCATCTAACCACCTCTCTGTTTCTCTCCTCTCTCTCCATCTAACCACCTCTCTGTTTCTCTCCTCTCTTTCCATCCCTAACCACCTCTCTGTTTCTCTCCTCTCTCCATCTAACCACCTCTCTGTTTCTCTCCTCTTCTATCTCCTGTTTCTCTCCATCTAACCACCTCTCTGTTTCTCTCCTCTCTTTCCATCTAACCACCTCTCTGTTTTTCTTTCCTCTCTTTCCATCTAACCACCTCTCTGTTTCTCTCCTCTCTTTCCATCTAACCACCTCTCTGTTTCTCTCCTCTCTTTCCATCTAACCACCTCTCTGTTTTCTCTCCTCTCTCTCCGTCTAACCACCTCTCTGTTTCTCTCCTCTCTCTCCATCCTAACCACCTCTCTGTTTCTCTCCTCTCTTTCCATCTAACCACCTCTCTGTTTCTCTCCTCTCTCTCCATCTAACCACCTCTCTGTTTCTCTCCTCTCTTTCCATCTAACCACTCTCTGTTTCTCTCCTCTCTTTCCATCTAACCACCTCTCTGTTTCTCTCCTCTCTTTCGATCTAACCACCTCTCTGTTTCTCTCCTCTCTCTCCATCTAACCACCTCTCTGTTTCTCTATCTTTATCCATCTAACCACCTCTCTGTTTCTCTCTCTTTCCATCTAACCACCTCTCTGTTTCTCTCCTCTCTTTCGATCTAACCACCTCTCTGTTTCTCTCCTCTCTCTCCATCTAACCACCTCTCTGTTTCTCTCCTCTCTCTCCATCTAACCACCTCTCTGTTTCTCTCCTCTCTTTCCATCTAACCACCTCTCTGTTTCTCTCCTCTCTTTCCATCTAACCACCTCTCTGTTTCTCTCCTCTCTTTCCATCTAACCACCTCTCTGTTTCTCTCCTCTCTTTCCATCTAACCACCTCTCTGTTTCTCTATCTTTATCCATCTAACCACCTCTCTGTTTCTCTCCTCTTTCCATCTAACCACCTCTCTGTTTCTCTATCTCTTTCCATCTGAATCTAAATTCTCTCTTTCCATCTAACTTCTCTGTTTCTCTCCTCTCTTTCCATCTAACCACCTCTCTGTTTCTCTCCTCTCTTTCCATCTAACCACCTCTCTGTTTCTCTCCTCTCTCTCCATCTAACCACCTCTCTGTTTCTCTCCTCTCTTTCCATCTAACCACCTCTCTGTTTCTCTCCTCTCTTTCCATCTAACCACCTCTCTGTTTCTCTCCTCTCTTTCCATCTAACCACCTCTCTGTTTCTCTCCTCTTCCATCTAACCACCTCTCTGTTTCTCTATCTTTATCCATCTAACCACCTCTCTGTTTCTCTCCTCTCTCTCCATCTAACCACCTCTCTGTTTCTCTCCTCTCTTTCCATCTAACCACCTCTCTGTTTCTCTCCTCTTTCCATCTAACCACCTCTCTGTTTCTCTCCATCTCTCCGTCTAACCACCTCTCTGTTTCTCTATCTTTATCCATCTAACCACCTCTCTATTTCTCTCCTCTCTTTCCATCTAACCACCTCTCTGTTTCTCTCCTCTCTTTCAATCTAACCACCTCTCTGTTTCTCTCTTCTCTCTCCATCTAACCACCTCTCTGTTTCTCAAATCTCTCTCCATCTAACCACCTCTGTTTCTCTCCTCTCTTTCCATCTAACCACCTCTCTGTTTCTCTCCTCTTCTCCATCTAACCACCTCTCTGTTTCTCTCCTCTCTTTGTCATCTAACCACTCTCTGTTTCTCTCCTCTTTCCATCTAACCCACCTCTCTGTTCTCTCCTCTCTTTCTATCTAAAAACACCATCTGTTTCTCTCCTCCCTAACCTCTCTGTTTCTCTATCTCTTTCCATCCTAACCACATCTCTGTTTCTCTCCATCTAACCACTTCTCTGTTTCTCTCCTCTTTCCATCTAACCATCACCTCTCTGTTTCTCTCCTCTCTCTTTCCATCTAACCACCTCTCTGTTCTCTCCTCTCTTTGATCTAACCACCTCTCTGTTTCTCTCCTCTCTTTCCATCTAACCACCTCTCTGTTTCTCTCCTCTCTCTCTCCATCTAACCACCTCTCTGTTTCTCTCCTCTCTTTCCATCTAACCACCTCTCTGTTTCTCTCCTCTCTTTCCATCTAACCACCTCTCTGTTTCTCTCCTCTCTTTCCATCTAACCACCTCTCTGTTTCAATCTCCTCTCTTTCCATCTAACCACCTCTCTGTTTCTCTGTCTCTCTTTCCATCTAACCACCTCTCTGTTTCTCTCCTCTCTTTCCATCTAACCACCTCTCTGTTTCTCTCCTCTCTCCATCTAACCACCTCTCTGTTTTCTCCTCTCTCTCCATCTAACCACCTCTCTGTTTCTCTCATCTCTTTCCATCTAACCACTCTCTGTTTCTCTCCTCTCTTTCCATCTAACCACCTCTGTTTCTCTCCTCTCTCCATCTAACCACCGTCTGTTTCTCTCCTCTTTCCATCCTAACCACCTCTCTGTTTCTCTCCTCTCTTTCCATCTAACCACCTCTCTGTTTCTCTCCTCTCTTTTATCTAAGACCACCACTCTGTTTTCTCTCTCTCCATCCTCTGTTTCTTATCTCTTTCCATCTAACCACATCTCTGTTTCTCTCCATCTAACCACCTCTCTGTTTCTCTCCTCTCTTTCCATCTAACCACCTCTCTGTTTCTCTCCTCTCTTTCCATCTAACCACCTCTGTTTCTCTCCTCTCTTTCCATCTAACCACCTCTCTGTTTCTCTCCTCTCTCTCCATCTAACCACCTCTCTGTTTCTCTCCTCTCTCTCCATCTAACCACCTCTCTGTTTCTCTCTCTCTTTCCATCTAACCACCTCTCTGTTTCTCTCCTCTCTCTCCATCTAACCACCTCTCTGTTTCTCTCCTCTCTTTCCATCTAACCACCTCTCTGTTTTCTCCTCTCTTTCCATCTAACCACCTCTCTGTTTCTCTCCTCTCTTTCCATCTAACCACCTCTCTGTTTCTCTCCTCTCTTTCTATCTAAACCACCACTCTGTTTCTCTCCTCTCTCCATCTAACCACCTCTCTGTTTCTCTATCTCTTTCCATCTAACCACATCTCTGTTTCTCTCCATCTAACCAGCTCTCTGTTTCTCTCCTCTTTCCATCTAACCACCTCTCTCTGTTTCTCTCCTCTCTTTCCATCTAACCACCTCTCTGTTTCTCTCCTCTCTTTCCATCTAACCACCATCTGTTTCTCTCCTCTCTTTCCATCTAACCACCTCTCTGTTTTCTCTCCTCTCTTTCCGTCTAACCACCTCTCTGTTTCTCTCCTCTCTCTCCATCTAACCACCTCTCTGTTTCTCTCCTCTCTTTCCATCTAACCACCTCTCTGTTTCTCTCCTCTCTTTCCATCTAACCACCTCTCTGTTTTCTCTCCTCTCTCTCCGTCTAACCACCTCTCTGTTTCTCTCCTCTCTTTCCATCTAACCACCTCTCTGTTTCTCTCCTCTCTCTCCATCTAACCACCTCTCTGTTTCTCTCCTCTCTTTCCATCTAACCACCTCTCTGTTTCTCTCCTTTCTTTCCATCTAACCACCTCTCTGTTTCTCCTCTCGTTCGATCTAACCACCTCTCTGTTTCTCTATCTCTCTCCATCCAACCACCTCTCTGTTTCTCTATCTTCATCCATCTAACCACCTCTCTGTTTCTCTCTCTCTTTCCATCTAACCACCTCTCTGTTTCTCTCCTCTCTTTCCATCTAACCACCTCTCTGTTTCTCTCCTCTCTCTCCATCTAACCACCTCTCTGTTTCTCTCCTCTCTTTCCATCTAACCACCTCTCTGTTTCTCTCCTCTCGTTCCATCTAACCACCTCTCTGTTTCTCTCCTCTCTCTCCATCTAACCACTCTCTGTTTCTCTATCTTTATCCATCTAACCACCTCTCTGTTTCTCTCCTCTCTCTCCATCTAACCACCTCTCTGTTTCTCTCCTCTCTTTCCATCTAACCCACCTCTCTGTTTCTCTCCTCTCTTTCCATCTAACCACCTCTCTGTTTCTCTCCTCTCTCTCCATCTAACCACCTAAATATGTTTCTCTCCGTCTTTCCATCTAACCACCTCTCTGTTCGTCTCCTCTCTCTCCATCTAACCACCTCTCTGTTTCTCTATCTCTTTCCATCTAACCACATCTCTGTAATAATATCTCCATCTAACCACTTCTCTGTTTCTCTCTCTCTTTCCGTCTAACCACCTCTCTGTTTCTCTCCTCTCTCCATCTAACCACCTCTCTGTTTCTCTCCTCTCTTTCCATCTAACCACCTCTCTGTTTCTCTCCTCTCTTTCCATCTAACCACCTCTCTGTTTCTCTATCTCTCTCCATCTAACCACCTCTCTGTTTCTCTCTCTCTTTCCATCTAACCACCGTCTCTGTTTCTCTCCTCTCTTTCCATCTAACCACCTCTCTGTTTCTCTCCTCTCTCTCCATCTAACCACCTCTCTGTTTCTCTCCTCTCTTTCCATCTAACCACCTCTCTGTTTCTCTCCTCTCTTTCCATCTAACCACCTCTCTGTTTCTCTCCTCTCTTTCCATCTAACCACCTCTCTGTTTCTCTCCTCTCTTTCCATCTAACCACCTCTCTGTTTCTCTATCTTTATCCATCTAACCACCTCTCTATTTCTCTCCTCTCTTTCCATCTAACCACCTCTCTGTTTCTCTATCTCTTTCCATCCTAACCACCTCTCTGTTTCTCTCTTCTCTTTCCGTCTAACCACCTCTCTGTTTCTCTCCTCTCTCTCCGTCTAACCACCTCTCTGTTTCTCTCCTCTCTTTCCATCTAACCACCTCTCTGTTTCTCTCCTCTCTCTCCATCTAACCACCTCTCTGTTTCTCTCCTCTCTTTCCATCTAACCACCTCTCTGTTTCTCTCCTCTCTTTCCATCTAACCACTCTCTGTTTCTCTCCTCTCTTTCTATCTAACCCACTCTGTTTCTCTCTCTAAATCCATCTAACCACCTCTCTGTTTCTCTATCTCTTTTCCATCTAACCACATCTTTCTATTAACCACTTCTCTGTTTCTCTCCTCTCTTTCCATCTAACCACCTCTCTGTTTCTCTCCTCTCTTTCCATCTAACCACCTCTCTGTTTCTCTGTCTTTCCATCTAACCACCTCTGTTTCTCTCTCTCTCTCCATCTAACCACCTCTCTGTTTCTCTCCTCTCTCCATCTAACCACCTCTCTGTTTCTCTCCTCTCTTTCCATCTAACCACCTCTCTGTTTCTCTCCTCTCTTTCCATCTAACCACCTCTCTGTTTCTCTCCTCTCTTTCCCATCTAACCACCTCTCTGTTTCTCTCCTCTCTTTCCATCTAACCACCTCTCTGTTTCTCTCCTCTTTATCCATCTAACCACCTCTCTGTTTCTCTCCTCTCTTTCCATCTAACCACCTCTCTGTTTCTCCTCTCTTTCATCTAACCACCTCTCTGTTTCTCTCCTCTCTTTCCATCTAACCACCTCTCTGTTTCTCTCCTCTCTTTCCACCTAACCACCTCTCTGTTTCTCTCCTCTCTCTCCATCTAACCACCTCTCTGTTTCTCTCCTCTCTTTCCATCTAACCACCTCTGTTTCTCTTTCTCTCTCCATCTAACCACCTCTCTGTTTCTCTCCTCTCTTTCCATCTAACCACCTCTCTGTTTCTCTCCTCTCTTTCCATCTAACCACCTCTCTGTTTCTCTCCTCTCTTTCCATCTACCACCTCTCTGTTTCTCTATCTCTAGAGCATCTCTGTTTCTCTCCATCTAACACCTCCTCTCTTTCCATCTAACCACCTCTCTGTTTCTCTCCTCTTTCCATCTAACCACCTCTCTGTTTCTCTCCTCTATCTCCATCTAACCACCTCTCTGTTTTCTCCTCTCTTTCCATCTAAGACCACCTCTCTGTTTCTCTCCTCTCTTTCCATCTAACCACCTCTCTGTTTCTATCCTCTCTTCATCTAGCACCTCTCTGAAGCTCTCCTCTCTTTCCATCTAACCACCTCTCTGTTTCTCTCCTCTCTTTCCATCTAACCACCTCTCTGTTTCTCTCCTCTCTCCATCTAACCACCTCTCTGTTTCTCTCCTCTCTTTCCATCTAACCACCTCTCTGTTTCTCTCTCTCTTTCCATCTAACCACCTCTCTGTTTCTCTCCTCTCTTTCCATCTAACCACCTCTCTGTTCTCTCCTCTCTTTCCATCTAACCACCTCTCTGTTTCTCTCCTCTCTCTCCATCTAACCACCTCTCTGTTTCTCTCCTCTCTTTCCATCTAACCACCTCTCTGTTTCTCTCCTCTCTTTCCATCTAACACCTCTCTGTTTCTCTCCTCTTCGTTCGATCAACCACCTCTCTGTTTCTCTCCTCTCTCTCCATCTAACCACCTCTCTGTTTCTCTATCTTTATCCATCTAACCACCCTCTGTTTCTCTCCTCTCTTTCCATCTAACCACCCTCTCTGTTTCTCTCCTCTCTTTCCATCTAACCACCTCTCTCTGTTTCTCTCTCTCTCTTTCCAGTCTAACCACCTCTCTGTTTCTCTCCTCTCTTTCCATCTAACCACCTCTCCGTTTCTCTCCTCTTTCCATCTAACCACCTCTCTGTTTCTCTCCTCTTTCCATCTAACCACCTCTCTGTTTCTCTCCTCTTTATCCATCTAACACCTCTCCGTTTCTCTCCTCTCTTTCCATCTAACCACCTCTCTGTTCTCTATCTTTTCCATCTAACCACCTCTCTGTTTCTCTCCTCTCTCCATCTAACCACCTCTCTGTTCTCTATCTCTTTCCGTCTAACCACATCTCTGTTTCATATATATAAATACAAAGGTCTTAGCTCTGTTTAAATCCTCTCGGCCGTGGACTAGACTTCCAGTCTCTTTTCATCTAACCACCTCTCTGTTTCTCTCCTCTCCATCCCTAATCTCTGTTTTCTCTCCTCTCTCTCCATCTAACCACCTCTCTGTTTCTCTCCTCTTCATATGTCGTCCTCTGTTTCTGAACATCTTTCCATCTAACCACCTCTGACATATGTCGTCTAATAATCTCCAAGTCCCACCTCTCTGTTTCTCTCCTCTTTCCATCTAACCTCTCTGTTTATCTCCTCTCTTTCCATCTAACCACTCTCTGTTTTCTCTCCCTCTCTTTCCATCTAACCACCTCTCTGTTTCTCTCCTCTCTTTCAACCATCCTCATTCGATCCCACCTCTCTGTTTCTCTCCTCTCTCTCCGTCTGACACCTCTCATTTCTCCTATCTTTATCCATCTAATACCTCTCTGTTTCTCTCCTCTATTCCATCTAACCACCTCTTTCTCTTTCTCTCCATCCAACCACTTCTATGTTTCTCTCCTCTCTCCATCTAACCACCTCTCTGTTTCTCTCCTCTCTTTCCATCTAACCACCTCTCTGTTTCTCTATCTTCTTTCCATCTAACCACCTCTCTGTTTCTCTCCTCTCTTTCCATCTAACCACCTCTCTGTTTCTCTCCTCTCTTTCCATCTAACCACCTCTCTGTTTCTCTAACCACCTCTGTTTCTCTCCTCTCTTTAACCACCTCTATGTTTCTCTCCTCTTTCATCCAATCTAACCACCTCTCTGTTTCTCCTCTCTTTCCACCATCTAACCACCTCTCTGTTTCTCTCCTCTCTCCATCCCTACCCTCTCTGTTTCTCTCCTCTTTCCATCTAACCACCTCTCTGTTTCTCTCCTCTCTTTCCATCCTAACCACCTCTCTGTTTCTCTCCTCTCTCTCCATCTAACCACACTCTTAATTTCTCTCTCTATTTCCGTCTCTCTCTGTTTCTCTCCATCTAGCCACCTCTCTGTTTCTCTATCTTTATCCATCTAACCACCTCTCTATTTCGTCCCTCTCTTTCATGTATCTAACCCTCTCTGTTTCTCTGACCTCTCTTTCCATCTAACCACCTCTCTGTTTCTCTAAACCTTCTCTCTCCGTCTAACCACCTCTCTGTTTCACTCCTCTCTTTCCATCCAACCACCTCTCTGTTTCTCTCCTCTCTTTCCATCTAACCACCTCTCTGTTTCTCTCCTCTCTCTCCATCTAACCACCTCTGTTTCTCTCCTCTCTTTCCATCTAACCACCTCTGTTTCTCTCCTCTCTTTCCATCTAACCACCTCTCTGTTTCTCTCCTCTCTTTCAATCTAAACACCACTCTGTTTCTCTCCTCTCTCCATCTAACCACCTCTCTGTTTCTCTATCTCTTTCCATCTAACCACATCTCTGTTTCTCTCCATCTAACCACTTCTCTGTTTCTCTCCTCTCTTTCCATCTAACCACCTCTCTGTTTCTCTCCTCTCTTTCCAACCACCACTCTGTTTCTCTCCTCTTTCCATCTAACCACCTCTCTGTTTCTCTCCTCTCTCCATCTAACCACCTCTCTGTTTCTCTCTCTCTCTCCATCTAACCACCTCTCTGTTTCTCTCCTCTCTTTCCATCTAACCACCTCTCTGTTTCTCTCTCTCTCTCCATCT